>NW_026024160.1:0-13131 GCF_019186545.1 Solanum stenotomum
TTATTACTCTTACAAACATTATTTTTATAAAGTGCATTCTATAATGCTTCCAATTTATTTTATGTTCACTAAACTAATATTGATGTATTTTTTTATTTGGTAGGATTGTGTTGGTGCGATTGATGGAACATATATAGAACAGGAGGTTTCTAAAGCGGTGAACAAGCATATCGTAATCGCAAAGGAGGTTCCTAAAGCGGTGCAACACTANCAAAATGTCTTATGTGCTTGTGATTTTGATATGCGATTTACCTTTGTTGCCGCTGGTTGGGAAGGTACTGCACATGATAGTAAAATACTTGAGAATGCACTTGTTGAACCAACGTCACAATTTCCATTTCCGCCACATGGTAACTTTAAATTACATCCTTAGAATAAATATTATTTATTTACACAAAGCTTTCTCATTTACATCACATATGCTTTTAGTAATTCTTTATAAAATATTTTTTTGGTAGATAAATATTATGTTGTTAATGCTGGTTTCCGAAACACAAAGAGATTTTTAGCTCCATACAAAGGACTACGCTATCATTTGCAAGATTACCAAGGAAGTGAAAGAGAGCCTCAAAATGCCAAAGAACTATTTAATTATAGGCATTCATCTCTGCGCAATGTGATTGAACAAACTTTTGGAGCTTAGAAAAATAGATTTAGAATACTGAAACAAGGCATGAACCATTATGATATTGATACACAAGTGAAAATTGTCATAGCTTGTGCAGTGTTACATAATTATTTGCGAGAATACCAAAGTAGTGATGAAATATTTATGGTCTATGAACATGAAGATATAATTGCGGAGGATATTGACCAACAAATGGCTCAAAGTAACAATGTTGGTTCGTCTTCTCAGTCACATGATCGAGAAATGCAAGTTCAACGTGAGAAAATTGTTCGTACTATGTGGGAGGATTATATTAAAGACTAGTACACTACAATTTATGTTCAATTTTTTTTATTAAATTGAAGTTAGATGAAACAATTACTTACGTGGAGAACAAATAACTTTTAATAATTTATTATGCGATTTTATAACTTTTTGTTTATTTGATAAGATTGAATAAACAATTGAGGCTATTTTAATAGTTTTACAACTTATGAAATTTTTATATTTATGAAAAAATATACAACACAAAAATTTCATATCGCATGTCCAAACAAACTTTCAATTTCATCTCATGATTCCATATCATGATACCATATCGCATGGTCAAACGGGCCCTTTAAGTGTTCCTCTTCCAAATCCTTAACGTATAATAAAGAAAAAGTTATGGTGGTGGCCCGCCTAATTTATTTTTGTTCGTCTTTTGCATTAATTTTATTTTCTCATATCGCTGCCAGATTGGGCGCTATAATCATTCAAAATTATGGCGCAGACCCCACTTTTATTTGACATAACGCCACATAATTGAAAGGAGAACCTTTTCTCGAGTATCGTTTTTGTTTGAAAGTATTTTATTTTTTAATATGAGATTATTCAGTATAAATTTGAATTTAAATGGATTTTAGCACGTATATTGAGGTAAGAAAACAAAATAAAGAAAAGAACTGACTAAACTGGATTAGTGTATAGTTTATGGAATAAATTTAACAATTCCATTGGGTCTTTAATGAACTTTTTAGCTGGTCAATGTTTCATAAAATAATAGGAAGGAAGTAATATGTGGTTGTTCAATCTTTTAGTGGCAGAGACAAAATTTTACTAAGAGATTTCAAAATATCAAGAAATAAACACACAAAGAAGTTGAAGAGAATTCAATATCTACTATATATACATAAAAATAAATAAATTAATCATGTATTAACAGTAGGGGGGTGTTTACAGTTTGGATAAAAACCAATCCAAATTGAAAAACTTAATCAAACCGATTAAATAAATCGATTTTATTTGGGTTAGGGGTGGTTCCCTTTTAGATTTTTAAAAATCAATAGTATATGGGTTGGTTATGGTTTTGTTCGAAAAATACCAAACCGAATCGAACCGACAAATTATATACATATATATTATTAATATACATGCATAATATATTATTTTTATAAACAATTTTAAAGAATGCGTTTCATCAAAATTTATTTATAATTTACTTATGAAGGAAAAAATGCCCAAGGTGAGGATATTTATCTTATTGGTTTTTTGTGTATGAGTGTGTCTATGACAATTCTTTATAAGATTGAAAATATCACTTTCTCTTTCTTCTAGGTCAAAATAATGAATTTTGAAGCTTTAGTCAGAGTAAATTCAATGATTGAAAGTTCTGTAATGTCAATCATTCTAACTATTTTCATTTTAAATGGATTGTTGTCACTTTTTTCATGTTATGAATGAATTATTTCTTTTATTTTTGTCTATGGTTAATAACCGAATAACCAAACCAAATTGAACCAAAACCGATAACAACCAAACCGATAAATATATACTATATTTTGTTTGGTTTGGTTTTGATAATTTTAAAACCGATTAAGTTGATTTGATTTTGGTTTTGACCAATAAACGACCCGTGAACACCCTTAATTAACAGTATAGTTTTTTCTATATATAATTTGCTTTCCCTATTTCCCTTCTTAACTTGTAATTCCTATTAACACTACAAGTGTACAAACAACTAGTTGGTTCCAATTTACAATCCCATATGCTTGACACTATAATATTCCTGAAGTTAATTAGCATCATCAAGAAAATAAAATATGATACAACAATGAAGCAAATTCTTGAAATATGTTAAATTAATATTGAATGAGAAAAATAACATAAAGTACTAAAATCTTATGAATTCCCTCTATATAATTAAAGTCTTTTATTTAGTCAAAGTTTTACAAGTTGAAAGATGTGAAGTGGGAACAGTGTCGATCTAATTAAACATTCTCTACATGTGCAATAGCTTACTTCATGCATCAGAAATGTAATTTTACAATTTGTACCCAACTTAGTGCAGATCCAAAAGTGTGCAGTGGATTGCGGTTGACTTAAGCATTGAGGATTTAACTGATGACCCCTAATAATTATTCTAATTATTTTGATAAACTTTAGATACTTGTGACTCCCAAATCCAATGGACAAAACAATCGTAGTATACACGGCTAAGTGAATGGGTGATTATTGGAACGTGATTGATATTCAATTCATTGTGTTTTAACTATTAAATCTAAAATTTGAGACTTAAATTTATATTTGGAGGTCAAGGGCACATAGATCAAATATTAATTTCTTGATGCTAATTGTGAAAGTATATGCTTGCTTCTTTCTTTGCAAATTGAGTGCTTATGCTCATGCAGTAGCTAGGATAATGAAAATCAAATAGAGTACAAGTAATGGTGAGAAATGTATTATTGTTGGAATAAATTGGGTAAACAATACAAATCTCAATAGTTTAGTGCTTAATTACATCTCTTCCCTTCAGTTTGCATAATTACAAGTCCTACCATATTTTTCACCTCGGATACATGTATCTATCACGTCTAGATATATGTATCCGAGATTCATATTAGTCTAATACATATCATTAAACTTATCTAATTAAAGATTGTAACTGACAACCATAAATTAAGGAGGAATTCACGCTTGTAACAATTATGAAATATTCTGGTGTATCACAACTTCTAAAAATATTCAAAATAATTAACATTCTGCTATACTTTTTTTGGAGATTAAACAAACTTTATACTTCTTCTTCTTGAATAATTTCGAACATTTTTTGTGCAACAATAGTCAATATCATTATTTTATAAATCCAGATACATAAGTTCGATTGTAGGTCAAATAAATAGTACAAAACTATTATAGATACACTGCCTAACTAATCCAAATATATTTTCTAACTTGTTTAAGATACATTATGATATAAGGTAGTTCAAATACAAAAGTTTTTTCTATTATATCACATAAAGTTTGGTGTATATGTGTCAGATACACTATTTAACATATTTCGTTTAAACAGTATATGAGATAATTCAGATACATTAAACTAATAAGTACGACACATACATTACGTTGTTGTTAATATTAGATCAGATACATGTTATATATGTAAGTAATTCTGATACACTATAGAACATGTGTAATATACATGAATTAATTAATTGTTGGATACATCCCCTTGTATATGATATAACACAAGATTCAAAAGCAATATAATCTTAATTAATATCGATACTTCTTAGATATACATGTATCTGATAAATAACATTGCTATATATTATATACAAAAAAATGAAAAATAACTATATCCGATATAACACAAAATCGGTATTGTAAGATAGATACATACAGTATACTGCGAATTATGAATAGATCTTGCATTTTTTTTTACATAAATATATTACACATCATCTTGCTCGACTTGTGCATCTGAGTTTTCAGATGTGGCCCTAGGGCCTGTTCTTCAGAAGGGAATCTGGATCCCACCTCCTTCAATCTGTGATGTGTAGGTTCCACTTGGAAGAGCCTGAATACAAGATGACTCTACCTGTGGAACCTAGATTTACGATTCCTTTGTGCCATACAGTCAGTGTTTATGTGCTTGTTGGATGCAAAGATGCAAATAAAGTTGTGTGCATTATCAAGAAGTCTCTTTTTGATTATATAAAGATCGAACAACATATCGGGCTTTAGCTTATGATTTTCTTGACTTCTCCTCTCCTATGTGCTTGTTTGTATCGGTTGTTCGGGCAGCATGGATGGTTTAGTGAAGAAGATTTATGAGGGAGAAGGAAGAAAGAAAGAGAATGGGGAGATGAACTTTGGATTGGAGATTGAGATGAAGGAAGAGAGAATATGCAAATGTGATGGAAAACGTGGGGGGTGGGGGAAGATATATTGTTGGTATAGGAGTTCAAAGGATAATTGTTAATTTACCTTTAATTAGGGAGTTTGAATTTTTAGATAATTATTTAATACCATATTTAAGGGATTTGTGTATCTAATTTAACTTTTTAAAATATATTGTATAATTATTAAAAAGTGGTATTATGAGTAATATTTTTAAACTATAAATAAAATATGTATATATGATAGTTAAGTATGTCTAATTATGTAGTTTTTCCGAATAAGTTTCTCCTCCGATAATCTCACCAAATGGAGGACATAAGCGGTCATTTACAAAACTCAAATAACAACAACCCAAAAGCCCAAAACTTATTTACGTAGATGAAATTTCTTAAGTGCATTTTGGACTTTTTCTAGCTTTTAATTTAGGAAAAATTACCTATACATTTTTTTTTTCATAATTCCCATCATTCCCTACCAGTTCTAAAATTTTCCAAAATCCCTTATTTTGAGCGTTCCTTCAAAACTTCACGATACATAACTCCCACTCCCCAAACCAATGTTTATCCCTTCCTGATTTCACTCCACAAATCTCTCTCATTCTTTGTTCCCATGATCTTTTCAGTTAATTGCTCCATTAGTTTGAAATTCGAAATTATTCTTTTTCCTGTCAAAGCAATCTCAACGTGAAATAGGTATCTTTATCTTCTTCTCCAACTGATTGTTCATCCATTGTTTTTCAATCTTCTTTCTTCTTCAAATAGCTGATAAATATGGAAGATCCTGTCAAAACGATTTTAACGTGAAATAAGTACCTTTCTCTTGTTTTCCAACTGTCTGTTCATCCATTGTTTTTCATTTTTCTTTCTTCTTCAAATCACTGATAAATATGGAAGATGCAATATCTTTTAATCTTGGTTTGACACAATTAAACAAACCTAGCATTGATTGTGTTTTTGATTATGAAGATATTGATTGAGCTGAAAATAGATCTAAAAAACTTCGTGATCCTTTAGTAATGGCGAAGAACAAACACATGTCCAGGAACATGAGGCGGTAGAGGTAAGTTTCTGATACATTTGATTTAATTTAATGTATCAAATACAAATCAAAGTAACTCACAATCAATTGATACATTGTGTCACTATCCATTTTCAGCTTTAAATATTGATGCATTCCTAATTGTTTTAGATACATTATTTTTAACTTCAAAATAATGATGAAGTTCACAATTGATGTAGTATATGTTTCAGATAATGATACATTATTAATTAAATGATACATTAATCTATATAGAGTGTTGATACATTCCAACGTGAAAGGATCATGGAGAATGTATCAGGACCTCCATCTAGAGGAGATGTTCTTGTGAAAGAGTCATGGAGAATGTATGAGGACCTCCATATCTAAGGAAGCTATTGTAAGTACAAATTTATGTATATGACATATTACTCATTGAGTGTATCAATATAACAAAGATTTTTGAACGGTCATTCAGTGGAGGAAGTAAAAGGGAAGCACCAAAACAACTAAACAAGTAATTTTGCGTATTTGTTCATTTTTAGATATTTGTATCAATATATTTAAAGGTATCAATTCACTATTGTACTTCTTGTACCAATGTAATCAAATGTATTTATTCGTTGATATACTTTTGTATCAATGTATTCAACTTATATATTAATATCAAGATATTCAAATATATCAGTTCACTTAATACCTATTTCTTTGTTTTAAATTTCTGTCTTTTCCTATTGTTAGTCACTTTAAATTTGATACATTATGATTAAAGATAAATTTACCCCTAATTTCAATGTATACCATTTGAAAGGTTCACCTTTGGGAGTTTTTGCAAACTATTAACAAAAAGTAAGATTTCTCCATCCACAAACGTCTTTTAAAAGCTACGCAATGAAAAGGTTGCAATTATACAAGTTATCACGACTAAGAAATATTGGATTAATTTATTTTACCATAGATTTAATTTTGCAGTCTTCTTACAAATTTATGTCATTTTATAAGAGATTTGAATATTTTATTTTCTTCTATTTAGTTAACGGAAAAGGTTATATTCACCCTTATCCTTAGTCATATTTTTTTTTATATATTTGTTAGTGTCATTCAACTTTTGACACATATTTATCCTTGGTAAGTTAAATCAACACTTTTATTATCCTATGTGACGCTTACATGGCTCCTACTTGTATATATTTTAAATATAATTAAACTTTTACTTCCTATTTAAGATTTTACCCAACCTACTTAAATAAAATTCGACCCACTCAATTTGAAAACCCATTAAACCCAACTCCAGAATCTATAATCTCGTATCACTTTATCCATCAAAACATCTGTAGAAAGAACATGATAGAGATGAAACAACTGAATTTGCTTACTATTGGTGAGAGATATGTCACACGGTGCAAGCTAGTATTACCTTAAGTACAAGATACCTTTCCTCTTTGGTTTAACTGTAGTGGAAAATTCTTTTAATCAGCATGGTTTTTTTGGTGTGAAAAAATGTTAGGACACAAATAAAGTTGCCTCTAATAAATTAAACTTAGTCTGTACAAACATGGGTTGTGATACTATGGTGGGATTGCTCCATTAAGACGTTTCAACTTCGAGTCCTCAGTATAGAGAAAATCATGTTGAGGCCCTGCCATATTGCGCAATCCAAATTTATTCGAGACTTCAATGCAGACTCCGAACATCCGAATGGGAAATCAAAAAAACAAAAAACAAAAAACAAAAAAAACTTGGGTTGTAGATTTAGAGAGCAAGAGATGAATAACAAATCCTACATTTTGATCTCACTTCCTTAGTTTTCCTGAATAATTCTGATGAGATGAGTTTTAGTAACCCTACCAAAAAAAGTGTTTGAAGAGTTAAAACCTAAGCCTAAAACAGTACTTTTATAACTAGGTTCCAACTAAAAGCCCCAAAGAAAAGCTTTTGGTGAAAGAGCAGAAAAAGGTCACTTTTTGGAGTGTTTAGAAGAAGACTTTTTCCTTGGGATGCATTTTCCTTTTACAGCCTTCAATTCCTCCTTTTCTTCTTCTTCTGGTGCTACTTCTCTTAGCCCCGCCTTTGAGCTCCTACATATTAAAGTAATGTAAATACACATCCAAATATTAAAGCCTGATGACAAGTCTGTCTATTCTTACATTTCTTCAACTTAGACAGACCTTTTTCACCTAAAATAAGAAAGTTCAGACAAACTTTTACCAATGTAGTAACAAGTTTTTAAAACTATTCTACTAAAATGAATGACCTCACATTCACAAAATAGTAATCCATCTACTCTACTTTATGTGGACAATTACTATTTGCATTGTCATAGGACTTCATCTTTTCCTTGCCATTTTTTTTAATATAGTTTTTAGATATTTTGAATTATTAATTAGTGTGACTTATATGACATTTATGTCATTTCTAAATATATGATGATAACTTAGTATACTATCAAAATATTTACATATATACATACGAGATTTAAGCAAAAGTTACTAGGTTTCGAAAATTGTTAGGACTGAAATAAGCTGGTGTCATGCGAAAGCTAACAAAGCAAACCTCGAAAGACCATAAGTAAGAAAACAAATGAGAAATATATCGAGAGACACAAATATTTAACGTGATTCGATCAACCGACCTACTTCCACAAGAGGAGATAAGTAATCCACTATATAAGAAAAAATACAAAATATAGAGAGGAATGACCACACAGTACACACAAATTACAAAGAGGTTCACATCTCACATAATCACCCGTACACAAAACTCTCAAAACCGCTAGGACTACGTTATGAATGTTATTATGTTAGAAGAAATGAGTCTTTATTTATAAAGGGAGTAATAAACTTTTTCCTACAAGAGAAAATGATTAACTAAATATGGAGATTATATATTTTCCTTTTCCTCAAAGAAAAACTCAATTATGCTAAGAAACTCTAGACAAATACCGAACCAGAACCACATCTAACATAATAAACAACCCTTGTATGTTGTAATCTGATCATTTTATATCATAGGTATATTTTTAAGTTGTTAGTTTTACCAAAGTTGAAATTTAACTTCAAACTCTCAAAACAATTCAATTTGGCAATCTAATGAAGAAAGTGGGTTAACTCACCTCTCTTCATTGTAGGAAGAAGATTTCTTCAATTGTGGATCAACTTGAGCTGTTCTCTCCTCGGTCGTCATTGATTCAACAATGCTCCCACTGAAATATTCTTTCTCCTCCGATTGCAAATTCCCAAATCGTGGATTCTCCGACATGTATTTTATCTCTTCCACCTCATTATTCTTCGCCACCTTGCACAATACACCTTTATGAAAACTAGCACAGCTACTACTGCTCTTCCTCGGCACCACCGTGCACGGCGGAGGTGGTTGTTGCTGCTTCAGCGGATCGGTAGTAGCACTTTTCCCTCTAAACGACACCGATCCGCCACAGGAGATGAGTTGGAAGAGGACCGAGTTACGACTCAGTAATGACTCGGTAATCACCGGGTCACCGTCTTCAAACCTTTTGGAAGTGTTGGTGATTTCAGTGTTACTGGGTTTGTCTGAGTGCGAAGAGGAAGTTGTTGAAGGAGGAGATAACGAGTTTGTGTGAGTTAACTCGGTAGAATTATTCTTCCGAGTTAACTCATCACTACAAATTACACCTCTTGAGCAACTGAAATTGGGTGTGGTTGAGAATTTCTCTTCAAATAATTCTTCATCTAAGTAATTATGGTTGTTCTCTTCAATTTCTGCCTCGTCTGAGTGTCGTTTTGAGACTTGTGATTTGCGTTTGGACTCTTGAATTTGCTGGCTGTTTCTCATCAACTGATGACTCTGTGCTATATGAATTTGCTGAAATTTTTCTGAAATACAAAATTTCAGAAGGTCAAAACATCACTTATTTTGAAACGAAAGAAATTTTAATCCCGTAAAAATTACCTTCAATAATTTCAGATCCTTTAAGAACATACTCAGCTCCTTCAGAAGGGCAGATGAAATCATTTTCAGCCAAGTCATTCCACACATATCCATTCTTGTAGCTCCTACAACAATTACCATATTATTGTATTTTCTGAAGAATACTCTTAAAATTTCCAACCAAAGGAACAGACAAATTAATATTAGTATTAGTATCAATGAAGTGTTAAGATTCAAGAATATTATTTGATTACATTAAAAAGATTTTTGGTTAGTTTTTAAATATGAAACATAAGGAGTCATTTGTTCATGAAAATTATATATTCCCTCTGTCTCATTTTATATGGGTTAATTTAACTTATTATCAATATCAATCTCATCAAGAAGAAAATCTGTAGACCTGTTCCCTTTCGTGTGAATTCCTTACCGGCGAATTTTAAACTTGTGGGGCCCTATCTATTTCATCTCTCTAGACCGAAGAAAACCCCCTACCCTTGGGACATGGAATTTAAAAAAATATATATAAACTTTTGAAACTTATAGTCTAAAATAAATAATAGATATTTGTGGTTATAAATCATATTTTTAGGAATAAAATGAGTATTTTAAAATTAAATTAAAATAAATGTGTTAATTTTTTTGGGTAACTAAAAAGATAAAAGAAAGTCATACGGACTGAATTGAGACAAAAAAAAATACTTATTATTATCCAAAATAGTTTCCCACTTTATTTCAAAATTAGTGTTTGGTTAAAAGATTTTCAAATTCAAGTTGGAGTGTGATTCCAAAGTTAGAAAAAAAAAAGTGCTTCAGACCTGGTTTTCAACTACATCTTCATAAATCCCAAATAAAAAGTCTCCTTTCTCCTTGGTAAGAACTAAGAAGTATAATCAGACAAACACCTATCTTCAACTACATAAAAATTTCAAATAAAAGAAAGAAAATTTGAAATCTATGACCAAATCTAACACCTACACTTATTTTGATAAGCTTTTCAAGTCACAATTTTTTAGACCTTTTTTTCAATTAATAAAAACACAACTTGTAAGTTGTAATAAATTAAAATTGATACTCAATCATGTCACTTAGCCTTATAAATTTCAGCCTAGGTAAAATATTGGTTCAATACTAAAATGTTAAAAATGAAAAAAAGGACATTAACATACATACCTTTTACAAGACCAAGAATATAGTGAAGGCATGCCTCTGCCTCTCAACACAGTAAGCCTATCAATAACATCTGTTCCCAAAACAAACAAACAAACAAAGAAATGCACTTCCACATTAATTTCATTATATATTTCACATAACAAAGAAAAACAATAATAAAAATTTTACACCTTTTAATCTAAGATGTTGATGAGCAAGATGAGTAACTTCAATGTAATGAGGATGTTCAAGTTGTCCATTTCTTGATAAATAATAGACAACTTGAACTTTTTTAAAACTTGCTCTCATTAATACTACTCTGTTGCTCTGTGATTTCCCTCTTTCTGGACTATTTTCTCTGCATATTCTTCTTCCATCCCCAATAACCTCAATATTATTCATTCTCTCTCTCTTTTTTATTTGATTTACTCCCTCTTCTTAAAGATGTTGCAAAAGCACCTACTTATATGGAGAGATTGAGACAAAAGAAGATACTCAGACAGATAAAAGCAAAGAAAAAAATATATATTTAATGTATTTTCTACTGTCAGCTACTACTATTACTAAAATTTATGTGATTTATTTTTTTTATAATCGATCTTAAAAGAATGAAACATTTTTATATTAACTAATAATTTAATTATGAAATATCTATTTTATCTTTAATAAAATAATTTACCGTCATATAAATTTTTATCATTCATTTTAGACCATAAATTTTTTAAAATAATTTATTTCTTTCTTAAATTTTTTGTCAAATCAAACTACCTCACATAAAATGAGACCGAAGGACTATCTCTTTTAGTCTATCACGAAAACAATGATATATTTTTATATTAAGTACTAATAATTTATTTTATTTTTAATGAAATAGTTTAAATAAACATACGAATATTTATTATTTATTAGCAGTATTTATTATTAATAATAGATCCTAGTTCAGAGGCAGAGAATTGGGTTGATTAGTCATCATCACCTTTTTAATTCTCCAACCTTTATTATTTTTAACCCTGCTCTTGTTTTTAAATTGGGCAAACCTCCGGATCTTGTCACTTTACCCAAGAAAAAAGAAAAAAAAAACAAATCAAGAACAATTTTGACAGCAAAAGACTTCAAGATACTCATTAGACATATTTCTTCCGATAACTATGTTTATCACACCAATTTTCTGAATTTTCCTTTGCTGATTATGTTTAATTTTTTCGCACAATTTTATTTTTTAATTTGGGGGAAGAAAAAACAAAAACGAAAAAAGAGAAAAGGAAATTGGAAAGGAGCAGGGAAGGGGAGAAAGAGATAAATGGGGGTCTGGGTGGGGGAAGAACATGGAAAGTGATGGTTGAAGAGGATTTTATATAAAGCAAGACTTGAATATAAGACCTCTAGTTAAGAATAAATGAGTATGTTGGTATTCAAGTAATGTTTTATTCATGAGTATACATCAGGAGCGGAGCTATCGTGGTCGTCATAAAATTACAAGTCATTGCACAAAACTTACATGATGACAAATTTAAATCTGTATGTGCAATTGGGAGCAGAAGTAGACCGGACATGTAAGATCAAATCTGTTATACACATGAGTTAGATATAGCAACAGCAAGCTTTCTCTTCACATAACTATTTGGACAAAAAAGATTCGAGACCTCAATTTCAAATTATACGTGTGCTAGAGTGTTTTACATCATCATAGTAAGAACCTATAATATTATAATGTAAAATACTCAAGTACTAGTAATAACATTATTAAGTCTTATAAGGAGGGAGGTTTCATGATTTATTAAGAAAGAACTTAGGTAAAATCTAACATATTAAGGAGTTAATTATTTAGATACACTCTAGTTTGTAATATTACGTATCTTATTAGATTTTGGTATCTCTGATACATCCAGATACATGTATCTCGTATATATGTGCACTACATAAAAAATGATCATGAATTAATTGCCGCTAAATATGTATTTTTAGCGGCAATTAGCACTCTTTATGTATGTCCCTAAAGCCTTTTAGCGACATTGATTTTAATGACACTTAACTAATGTCGGTAAAGACTTTAGCACTATTTATTAATGTCTATTTTTATTGCCGCTAAAAGTTGTTTTTGTTGTAGTGATGGTCAAATTTAGGTGTAATTTGTTCTAGATACAATTGTATCCAAGTAGATTCACATATATCTGGGATACATAGCAAATCTCGCTCGCTTCCTTCGTCTCTCTCCTATCTCACTCACAACTCTTCCGTATATCTAATATCTCCAATTTCGATACATGTAAATCACTCCAAATACATATATA
>NW_026024160.1:13330-14748 GCF_019186545.1 Solanum stenotomum
ATATAATAGGATTGGAGGAGCAATAGATAACGGTGAAAAGTGGATAACAGAGATAGAAATACCGCTTGATAGATATTGATAAGTAACAGTAAGATTCACTGAGAAAATTGATCAGGTCAAAGCTAACACTATGGACCACTGGAAGTATATATTTGCACGTTAACTTCGTACAAATTTAAAAGACATTATATAAACTAATTATTTAATTTGGTTTCATCTAATATTTATGTTTTAAATTTATATAGAATTGGACAATTAGTTACATGTGTTTTATTAGGCATCATACGTGACAATTTATGTCTTACACTGCATTTTATGCATGTAAAATGCACGTAAGACACATATGTTTAATTATTCAATCTTATATCAGTATAAATATTTATTTATGCATATTCAAAATTTAAGAATATAAATATCATTTGAGACCAAGTTTAAAAACACATTTTTATGTCGATATTAAAGTACATAATTTTATGTTTAATGCAGTTGCTCAAAGTATAATGAGTTGGATTCATCCCTTTACTTTGCTTCTATATTATTGTACGTGTTACCATTAAAACCTTTAACATCAATTTCCCAAGGGACATTATTGTAAGTTTGAAAAAAAAATATATGGAAGAAGACAGAAAGGCCTTTATTCAGATCACATGGATACAGGTGAATTGGTACTGGAGTATATAAATAATGGAGTTATTCGTCGTGTATTGGAATTATTATTATAAAAAAAAAGAAACATAATTTTGTTGTTTGATTATAAAAATGAAAAAAAAATAAAAAAAATCTTCCCATAGAATCTAGGTATCGGTAATATATACGATGTTTGCTTTTTTTTTTTTTCCTTTTCCACATAATATATAACACTACTAATATACTTAATGTTTTGTTCATATTTTTCTTTTTTGTACAATTAGAGCATATATAAAATATGAGAAAAATTATATGTTATTTTATGTAGATTAAAAAATAAAATAATTAATATATGAATAGCTAAAATTATGTATAATTAATTTTTATATTATTAATATGTGCATAATTATTAGAGATATATTTATTAAATTAATCTTATTATAATATTTGAAATTCTAAATTTGATTTTTAGTATTATTATTACTATTTTATGTAATTATTCAGTATTAAGGATATTATAAAAAAAACTCTCTTATTTATTAAATAGAGAAAAAAGATGAAATATTTATTTTGAATATAAAAATCAAATAATATGAAACGAGAATATCACGTTTGATCGTGATACATTTTTAATTGCTTTGTATGAATTTCAACATCGTTGTCATTTTTAGATCTTACAATACGACCAGAGGTGAATTTAGGATTTTTCGAATATGGATGCACCAAAAAAAATGTATTAAGTGGGAATTGATCCTCAGTCCTCAAAGTCAAAAAGCTCAACATTTAACCAT
>NW_026024161.1:0-300 GCF_019186545.1 Solanum stenotomum
TATGTACCACATAAATTGAAACAGAAACAGAAACAGTAACAGTAACATATATTGGGCCCCGTGCTAGCACGGGGTCCCATATATAGTGTACTAAATAGACCACACATAAATATGGTTAAAAAGGATTTGACTATGTTGGAAAATAGTGGGTTAATTTCAGGATATCAATAAATTCATTGAATATAGCGATAGTTTGAGATTTTATAGCAGATTCATGTAGATAGAGATGAGAATTATTCAGATTAAATCAAAAAATCAAATCAAATTGAATCGATTTTTAATTTGGATTGATTTTAGATT
>NW_026024162.1:0-3909 GCF_019186545.1 Solanum stenotomum
GAAGAAAATTTATGTATGTATCAAAGAACGCAAGATATGTTATATTTAGAATATATCATAAATAATATTAATGAAATGTTCAGATTAAAACAATTATCGGAAGAATATTACAATAAATATTATTACATATTACCATGAATTTAGTACTACCTAAAAGTAATATTAAAGAGATATCAAGATTAAGAAACTTAGTAAAAAGATATTATAATAAAATATTAAAAATAAGTTACTCACCTACCACACTACCATCTACCACACTACCACTTTCATGAATTCACCAACTACCCGTTCCGCATCAAAAAATGGTTTCTAGTTTATTAGCACACTGGAAACAGGGAGAAAACTTCTATACTATGTCATCCTAATGTTGAAACCGATAGGCGAGAAAGCCATTTAGGGGAGTAAACAAAGTTGAGGCGCTGATAAGAAGAAAGTATCCGCTAAAGTACGATGCTAGTAGTGACAAGAAAACATGATAAAGATAATCTAGTTCATAATGATCTAATATGAATTTAATCAATTATGAATATGATAGGAAGGAATAAACTCAGTTTAGGAGAGTTAATACAGATTATCAAAACTAGACGATTAAATACATAGTGACTTATGTCAATTTTATCTGATAGGGAGGAAGGTCTAAGCCAACACATAAAATTAATACTTCACTACTATTTAATCAATTATGATCAGAAACTCATATAACAATCCAAAAAAAATAGTTTTTTACTAGGTCGTTCTTATGAATCTACCAAATTCCAGATCAATCAGAGTTCTTTTTTTTTCGAATTCCAAAACTATGATCAATTTGGTAGAAAACGTTGTTTGGCCAAAGTAGAATTTAAGATTTTCCCGCTCAGTAATTCCTTATCATATATCATCATTTTGTGAAACAGATACACGAATTAAGAATAAAGAACGAAATTCTAAAATTCCAAAAGAAAGGCATGTTTATGTATACATTGAATATTAAAATTCAAAAACACACCTCATAGATATCAATGCATCTTGAACAATAAATTTTGATGAAAAAATGACTACTCATGCAACATACATATGTGGTGTTAGATATTCCCTTCAACAAATTTAGAACAAAAACTAACTCAATGGAGAGTATATGTTATTTTAAGTCAAGTGAATATCATTATCCATAGATCCATTGATCCAATCAAATATTACTCAGTTTAGGAGAGTCAATACAGATAATCAATATTAGAGATTAAACTTTAATGACTTGTATTAATTTCATCCATTATGGAGGAAGGTCTAAGCCAACACATGAACTTAATACTTCACTAAAATTTAGTCATGAAGACCATAGAGAACAAACTCTATCACTTTTGTATCATAGTCGAGTAATTTTCATTTAAATTAATTTTCAAGATACAAAAATATATATAAAAAAAAAACTTCATCTAAACGACCTCAAATTGCCAAATCACTTCATAACTATGAATATTTTTAATTTGACTGTTTCTGATGAACCTACTGAATTTCAGATAAATTAGAGTTTAAAAATAATATTAATCTCCAAAGTTATGATCAAATTCAGATTGAAACGATTTAAGAAAAATAATCAGATCCATATCCTTATCATATATCAATTCATGTTAACTCATCATGTGTAATCATGTACCACATTTAACATAAATGAAACTGATATAAAGGATTATATTATCACATTTTAATTCCAAAGAGTGACTTAAAAACCATTTTAAGGGCCTCAAAACTATAACCACATAGCAATGAGTGTTTCTTACTAGTCCATCACCAATGAACTTACCAAATTTCAGGTCAATTGGAGTCTATAAAAATATTTCCAAAGCTATGACCAAATTCAAATTCAAGTGGTTTAAGTAGCTTTAGGAATTAAAACAATATGACTTTATCATATTCAGATCAAATTTTAATCTGACAAACTACCGAAAACCCATTTAAATAATTTTCGATGGAACCATCAACTTTCAAGTCAATCAGAGATCAGAAAATTCATGACCACCTAAAATATGACCAAATTTGAAAAACAGTCATTTTAGACCATAGTTAAAATTTAAAATAACATGATTCAGATTTTCATTCTCTTTTTATAATTATCTCATGAGCATGAAACATATGTTGTGTCATTCCTTTGGCTGAGGCACTCAATACCTTCTTATAATAAATTATTCTCTAAATTAATACACTTGAGAATCCAAGATATTATGTTTCTCTCTTTTGACTGAAAACCTCGATATCTCTTCTCATGAATTAATTAAGCTTTACTAGTATTTTAAGGTAAATCAACATTCACATAAATAAATATTTACCACTAATATTCACTTAGAATCACTACAAGAAAAACGCCCTCTAAGGAAGGGAAATATGGTCCTAGAAAGTCGAAATCTGGTCCCAAATAGTCTACTGCGATGGGAAAAGGCTGGTCGCCACCCGTCCTAATAGATCTCTTCGCTAAAGGTCAATTGCGACGGGCTCCTTTAGCTGGTCCTTAAATGTTTTTAGAGACGGAAGCAAAGCTGGTCGCAAAACTCCTTTTAGAGACCATGTATCTCGTCCCAAATAGTTGATTTTCTTCTTTAAAAAATATGTAGTTTCTGGTTGTTAAATCCCTTTAGTGATGATAAACTATCTCGTCGGGGATCACTTTTTTGCGACTAGTAGCTATCTCATCCTAGATTAACCTTTAGGGACGAAAAGTTTTCTCGTCCTAGATGAACTTTTAGGGGCGAGCAATATTTTTGGTCTCTAATTGATCACCAATGTTTCTTAAGCTTCGTATAAAAAAATTAAATATTTTACCAATAAACATAAGATTGCTACAAAAAATCTCCAAACAAAAGGCTGATATAAATATAAAAATTGGTTAACATCCCATGATGTTAGTTTCAATATTTTNACTTCAATCTTCAAAATCTGCAAGTACAAAATTTTTGAGAAGACCATAAGTAACTATTGGTATATATTAGGAGTAATATGTAAATTGTATACTAAAATTAGTTAAACTTCCCATCCCAAAAAAACTATAAAATTCTGTGAGGGTTATCTAGAAACATAAACAAGCTGCATGAATATAAGAAAATTAATTAGGAAAGCTTTGATATGCATTAAGCAACAATTCAAATCTATATCAAAACACAAAAATTCGAGGACAAGAGATAGTACAAATGGAGAAATTTCCCATCAAGAAAGTGTGCTTTGGATATCATAGAGACTCAACAACATCTCTTTATATAGAGTGCATATGGATAGTTGAGGTCCAAGGAGAAATGGGTAGATCATCTGGAATTCAAATTCCACCCAAATATGTAAAGGACAGTATGTGCTGTATCAAGAGAACACAATAGAGGCAATTCTGAAAGGAACTAGTAGCAGGCTAGCAGCATATAGATGTCTGATGTTGGATAATCTTCCTAGAAGGTATTCAACTCACTGGATGCTCTTAGATTATAAAAGTACTGAAAAAAGACTTCGAGTGTTTTCTATCAGAACTTCAAGTCTAAAACGTCCTATTAAATTTCAAATCTGATCCAAATTTGTTCATGATTGAAATTTGTTATGGTTTCCTCATAGTTGTAGAGTTTTCTATCAGAACGTCAACTGTCCATTTAGTAGTGTATCACAAGTCTAAATCGTCTATAATTTTCATGTTTATATGTTTTAATGTAGGGGGACTGTGTGGCGTGAAAGTTAGATGAGCTACCTGGCTTCACAGTTGGTCGCGGTTGTTTCACTAGTGGTACCAACGACTGAACAACGTCTGCCATCAGTGGCCTGTAATCAGCCTCGGGTTGTACACACATTGCAGCAATAGCAGTAACTTGAATAACTTCTTTCATTGAATACTGACCCCCAGCGCTGGATCCATTATCTCTACGACTTTTTCCCTATCAGTGAGACGGGGCAATGCCCAAGAAA
>NW_026024163.1:0-254 GCF_019186545.1 Solanum stenotomum
TGGTTTTGACTAATAACCGATCCAAATCAATCCGTGAACACCCCTAGTTGTGACTGTGAGTTATAAAAATTTCTAATATCATTGATTGAGATATCTCTCTTTTATTTTCAATGGCTTTTTGTAATACATTTGTGCAATATTACTAAAAAAAATGATGCTGCCTGTTTTTNTAGAAAAAGAGTATTTGTGGCGACCAGGGTCGTCACTAATCTTGAGTTATTGTGGAGAGATTACTTATTGCTGAAAGTAGAGTA
>NW_026024164.1:0-733 GCF_019186545.1 Solanum stenotomum
TATGGAATCTGATTGGAAACGATATTTGGGACTCAACGGTGAAGGCGAAATTTCCATTTGGAGATCGCTTCGATGAAAAGTGGGTCCCACACCCAGTATCGTTTTGAGCCAGATTCCACAACTGCCATCTAAAGCCTCGGGAAGTGAACAAAGGTCGTTCTAGACCAAACTCGATCTTTCGAAGCTAACCTAGCTGTCAGAATTTTCATCTGAGCACGTCTTCCAAGAAGGTTGACCAAAGTCAACTTTTCAAGTTATAAAAATCTCCAAAACAGGGAAACGGGCCTAAAACCCAAACGAACGACCAGGCGACCGAACAGTCAGTGCCAGCAAGTCATAAATGACTTGGGGTCGCTATAGGAATTCTCTAAACGAGGGAAAGAATTCTTAAATTTAAAAATGACCTGGAGGGTCATTACAATATCCACTACTAAAAGAACTTTCGTCCGCGAAAGAAAAGATCAAGAAGTACCTGAAGGCTCAAACAAGCTGGGAAACTGCTCTCGCATCTCCTGCTCGGTCTCCCAGGTAGCCTCCTCGACTGGACGATGCCTCCAACGGACCTTAACAACAGGAATGGCTCTCGAGCGCAATCTCCTCACATCTCTGGCTAGAATGGCAACTGGCTCCTCTACAAATGTCAAACGATCATCCAACTCGACTGCATCATACTGGAGCACATGGGACTCATCAGGAACATACCCTGCAGCATCAAAACATGAAACACTGGGTG
>NW_026024165.1:0-479 GCF_019186545.1 Solanum stenotomum
TCTGTTGATACAACTGACCATGACAAACGGCACTCATTCTTTTCTCATCAATCAATGCCAATTGCTCATATCGATCACGAATCCATTCGGCATCGCTCAATCCAGCTTCCTGAATAATCCTTAAAGATGGTATCTCAACTTCAGCTGGTATCATTGCTTCTGTTCCATATACCAATAGGTAAGGAGTTGCTCCAGTTGAGGTTCGGATTGTGGTGCGGTAGCCTAGCAAAGCATAAGGCAAATTTTCATGCCAACATTTGTAGTTGTCAATCATCTTTCTCAGTATCCTCTTGATATTCTTATTAGCAGCTTCCACAGCTCCATTCATCTGAGGACGATATGCAGTTGAATTACGGTGGGTAATTTTGAATTGTTCACATATCTCTTTCGTCAAGTGACTATTCAGATTTGCTCCATTGTCTGTGATGATAGACTCTGGAACTCCAAAACGACATATCAAATTGTTGCGAACAAAATCG
>NW_026024165.1:853-2786 GCF_019186545.1 Solanum stenotomum
TCCAGCGTGCACTTCTTCAAGCAATTTTGTGGCTTCTACAGCATCCACACATCTCAGTAATCCCAGATCAGGTGTCCTCTTATAAAGAACTTCTCCATTCAAGAAGAAGTTGTTTGCCATTCTTCGGATTGTTTTCTTCTGAATACTTGTTGCCTTTTTCGGATATTCACCAGCCTCTAAGTACTTTTTTACATCGATATACCATGGATTCCCATCCCATTCTGCTTCCACATGTGAACAGTGTGCCGGTTGTTCTTTTAAAACTATCTCAATTGGATCGATATAACTCTTTTCTGGATGTTGTATCATGGACGATATGGTTGCAAGGGCATCAGCAAGCTCGTTCTGTATTCTCGGTGTGTGTCTGAACTCGGTCTTCCTAAATCTTTTGCATAATCTCTGTACCAATTGTACGTATGGTAAGATTTTAGGATTCTTCACTGCCCATTCTCCTTGAACTTGATGAATCAACAAGCCTGAATCACCAATTATAAGTAATTCTTGAACATTCATGTCAAGAGCCATTCTAATGCCAAGAATACATGCTTCATACTCAGCCATATTATTAGTGCATCGGAATCTGAGCTTTGCTGTTGCTGGATAATGTTGCCCCGATTCAGATATCAACACTGCTCCAATTCCTGATCCTATAGAGTTTACAGCTCCATCAAAGAACATTCTCCACCCAGGATATGATTCTGATATGTCTTCCCCCACAAACAATACTTCTTCGTCAGGGAAATATGTTCTAAGCGGTTCATATCCTTCATCTACTGGGTTTTCAGCAAGGTGATCGGCCAAAGCTTGCCCCTTGATTGCTTTCTGAGTCATGTACACAATATCGAACTCACTCAACAACATTTGCCACTTTGCTAGCTTTCCTGTGGGCATTGCTTTCTGAAATATATACTTGAGCGGATCCATCCTCGAAATGAGATGTGTTGTATAAGCCGACAGATAATGTCTTAATTTCTGAGCAACCCAAGTCAAAGCACAACAAGTTCTCTCTAAAAGGGTGTAACGAGCCTCATAAGATGTGAACTTCTTGCTTAAATAATATATAGCTCTCTCCTTTCTTCCGGTCTCATCATGTTGTCCCAACACACACCCGAATGCATTGTCTGAGACGGATAAATACAATAGCAAAGGACTGCCTGCACGTGGTGGCACCAACACTGGTGGATTTGAAAGGTAACTTTTGATGGTGTCAAAGGCCTTCTGACATTCTTCGGTCTATTTGGTTGGCGCATCTTTTCGTAGTAACTTGAATATGGGCTCACATATCACCGTCGATTGAGCTATAAATCGACTTATGTAATTCAGTCTCCCTAGGAAACTCATTACTTCCTTCTTAGTCTTTGGAGGAGGCAAGTCTTGAATTGCCTTGATTTTGGAAGGATCAAGCTCGATACCTCTTCTGCTAACTATGAATCCGAGTAACTTCCCTGCAGGTACTCCAAATGCACATTTGGCTGGGTTCAACTTCAAATCATACCTACGTAACCTGTTAAAGAACTTTTCCAAGTGTGTCAGGTGATCCGAACTCTCACGGGATTTTATGATGACATCGTCCACATACACCTCAATTTCTTTGTGGATCATATCATGGAAAATGGTGGTCATAGCTCTCATGTAGGTGGCTCCAGCATTCTTGAGGCCGAACGGCATCACTCGATAATGGTAGACTCCCCAAGGTGTGATGAATGCTGTTTTTTCTGCATCTTCTTCATCCATTAGAATCTGGTGGTACCCCGCAAAGCAATCCACAAAAGATTGCAACTCATGCTTAGCACAATTATCGATGAGTATGTGGATGTTTGGCAAAGGGAAATTATCTTTCGGACTTGCTTTGTTGAGATCCCGATAATCCACGCATATCCTGATTTTTCCATCTTTCTTTGCCATGGAACAATGTTAGCCAACCAAGTGGGAT
>NW_026024166.1:0-612 GCF_019186545.1 Solanum stenotomum
CCTAATGAGGAAGTGGAAACAGTTTCAGTAGTAAATGTTCCATTTCAAGTTGAAGAAGTTGAAGTCCACGAGATAGATATGACTGTTTCCATTGATGAAAACATACTCTTAAATGATCCAAATGGAGATGTAATTGAAATGGATGAACCCATTGATGATGGATTATTGCAAGAGAATCATGAAATCCACATAGAATCCACAGAAGAAGAGTATGAAACTGAGGAAACTGAGGAGAATGAGGATGAAGAAGAGGAAGAGTTTGAAGAAGACAGTGACTAGTGCTTGATCATCTGCTATTGTATTTTCACTATATTTTGTTTGTTTCTAATTTTCAATTAAGGATAATCTGCTGTAGTTTCTGCTTTTCAATTTAGGATTTTAAAAAGAAATAGCTCTTGGCTTTGAACTATGTGTGTTCTATTTCTGATAAAAGTTCATGATCCCTTTACTCTTGTTACTCTTGTTATAGATAACTATGTTACTCTTGTTACTCTTGTATTTCCAGGTACCAATTTTTTCACTTGATCAACAATAGCTCTTACAGAGACAGTTTTAATATTTCAGGACTGTTCCACGTAATCTTATTATTATGGATTATGTTTAATTTTATTT
>NW_026024167.1:0-3457 GCF_019186545.1 Solanum stenotomum
GCTGGATCGGTGTAGATTATGCCGCAGTGGCCTTGAATCTCCTTAAAGAGAGCGAGATATCCGTGCCTCAGCCTAAAGATTTGTTTATACATTTTTTGTTTATTTTATTTCAACCGTAATTTATTGTATTTGTGGTATATTACACCAACAATTTTAAGGAGATTCATGTTTTTGTTATAGTTTGAAAAGGTGTGTATATCAAGATAGGGATCTCAACAGTGGCGTAGGCACATGTATGCCAGGGTACCCTTCGTCTGAAAAAATATTGCATATACAAGTAAAATTATATACGAAGTGATTAAATAACATATTTTGGACACCCTTGACATAATAGGTTGTTATAGCCTAGTGGTTTAAGATATCTTGAATGCATGTTTTGACATCTTTAATGAGTCAGTGCTCACATGTTCAAATCTCACATGGAACAATATTTTCCCCTTTTTAAAAAGAACTTTTNGTTTAAGATATCTTGAATGTATGTTTTGACATCTTTAATGAGTCAGTGCTCACATGTTCAAATCTCACATGGAACAATATTTTCCCCTTTTTAAAAAGAACTTTTGTTATTTAATTTTTGGACCCTCTTCCTGAAATTCCTGGCTTCGCTACTGGATCTCAACATGATTCTGCTTAACGTCGTTCTCTTCAAGAGATGGAAGAGAAGAGGTGTACGGTAAAGTGTTTTTCTACTTGCTCAATTCAAGTGGAGAAAAGGTAAAAAAAAAAGAAAAGAACGTTTTACCTAATATTTCATGAAAAATGTGATACTACTTTTCATGGAAAAAAATGATATTTAAATTCTTAAAATAGTGGGGGATCATGAAATGAGGAAAAATGTCATTGTAAAAAATGATTTTTGCATCTTTGAGAAAATCACATGTTGTTGTTTGGCAATAATGAGATGATTTTTGGCTATAACATGAGAGTTATAAATAAGTTATGAAAAACATCTTGACTAGCCATTTAACATAAAATATGTTGGGTGAGAAAATTTCACTCTTGAAATGAAAAATACCATAAAACATGTGATGGAATTTTCCTTGTCAAATGCACATAATATTGAAAAGATTGTGAAATACAATTTTGTTGGTTGTATGAGTCTTGCAACTCATTTTGATTCAATTGTGTGATAAAGTCGTGACAAATAAAAAAAGGGAGTTTGCTAGCCTAATAAAAATATGAGCTATATTACTTTTTATTTCAATATTTGTCAGTTTGACTCAACTTGTATTTCTCATAGTTTTGAACTTTGTTATTGACCATTGGACCACATTCATTTTTGAGTGCTTTACAGACTTTATTTTTAGTCCAATACTATCTCCTTGTAATATTTCGTTAAATCATTATAATACGTAGTATATGGTCTGGAAAGGCATGCTCAAGGGTTTCCACATCAATTTTTTTTTATATCTATGTATCCTACTAGGGTTATATTATGCGAGAAGAAGATACATATCACACGTAGTTTCTATAAAATAATTATAAGAATGATAATGATGAATGGTTTGATTATATTCTAATTTCTATATATATGTCGTTCAAATATACCTATCTATAGATGTACATTATGATAACTAAAAATGTTAATAATGAACAAGACATACCTAAATTATATCGACAAAAGTTACATGTTAAAATACCTATAATATTTTAGATTTAATAAAGCAACAAATATTGAGGACGGTATAATCGTCAATCCTTGGGATTCTCTTTGTTTTGTCAAGAATTGTCCCCAAATTCAGAGACTCATTCTTGATGTAAGTATATAAATTATGATGTTTTAACTTTTTTTTTAGTTATTTGTTGATAGTAAATACTTTTATTTAATAACTTGTAATAATGGAATAATCAATAAAATTATGCAGTTTGACAATCATGCAATGGAAGCAGGAAGTTATTTGAATTTCATATATGAGCTTCTGTTGTTTTTCTTAACTGTTAAATTTAAAATTCAAACTCCAAATATTTTTTTCCAAACTCTAGTAATTTTTTAATGAATTTTTTGATAATAATATTTTATCCGGAAAAATTAAAAACTGATGGGTTTGGCCTATACAGTAGAACTATTTTTTAAAACTTTTTAATAGAAAAAAATACATAATTACACAACTTAAGATAACATACTTCTTAAAAATTCTTAGCTTTTGAATTAATTATAAAAATCCCGTTTTTTCCTCCCCCCCCCACTCTCTCTTAACATCAAGATACATCACTCCACTTTTATGAGATACATTACAACTTTGTTTGATACATAACTTACGTATCATTTGCTATGTATTGAGCAAAGGAGCAATATATCCACGAGTTTTGAAAATACGAAATTATTAAAATTTGGAAAACTTTCACGATAGAATGTAATTAGCGCCTAATTTATTGAGATTTCTATACTTTATACTTATTTTTATCACACAAACACAACAGCTACTACTTAAAAATAAAGCTCTTATCTGAACAAGTTTATATTAAAAAATTACTTAATGATTTTAAAACATAAAAGGATTAAACATTTTATTTTTCAAAATTTTGCAATGTGTACACCTTTGGTATCTCTACGTTCGTCCTATGAACATAACTTCAAAACACACTTGGCATGCCAATACTGTTATGTTGATATATTTGGAATAATTAGTAAAGCAAAAGCTAATAAAAGTTAAGTATCGTCCTAATAATTAAGATGTTACATTTTATCAAAATATTAACAGAAATTAAATTGTTATTTTGCATATTGAAATGATTTGAGTAATTAAAATATCTTTAAAAAAAACATGTCTTGCGCTTCTTGTGTCTTACTTGTTTATAGTTAGAAAATGTGTTACTCTTGTTGTTGACATTATCTACGAAGGGATGCATATCGCTTTGGACGAGAGATCGAACAAATTTGGTAGTGTATGTTAGTTACTTAATGGGGCAGGACTGTGTAGGCTATTTGGGTACAATCTCCACTACAAAAAAATGCTCAATTTATGGGGGTCATTTTTTCAATTTGTGGCATTTTTGGGACCCCACAAATTAAATTGTGGCGGTTTTTTAAAATGCTACAATTACCCTTGCCACGAGCATATTTGTAGCGGTTTTAGTAAACCTCCACGACACCCCCCCACAAAATGCCTAATAAATTTGTGGAGGTTTTATAGTATCAATTTGTGACGATTTAGAACCTTCACAATATCACCTCAATATTTTAAATTTTTTTATTTTTGTAGATTTAAAGTTTTTGTTATATAAGATCAATATTTACATAATTTGATTTGTGGAGTTTTATAAAATTATTATTATCATAATAATAAAAATGAAATTCGATTTACATTAAGCCTTAAAAATAATATAAATAAATAATCTTATTGAATAACACACTTAATGCAAATAAAATTTCACTAAACAAATTTATATTTATAAGCTTCACAAGTTCAAACTCATGTCAAATAAAAGTAATACAAACTTGTGTATAATAACTTCA
>NW_026024167.1:3716-8291 GCF_019186545.1 Solanum stenotomum
AAGTTTTTCATGGTGAGTTTAGGTTCGTGGTAGTATGATTTGTCAAGGTATAAATCGGTAAGGTAAGAAATGATCGATCACATTAAGTATTGAGCATTTGGAAGGACTTGTGCATAATTTGAGTTATAAATTGGGTTACTTTTGATTGTTAAATGACCTAAGAGGGGTTTCACATAATGTTATCACTTAGAGGATAAGGTAAAAATGTCATGGATTGTTGGTCAAAAGGATAAGATTGGTAAGCAAGTTAGAGAAGGAAACAAGAATTTGGTATATTGAAGAGTTCAAGATATTTGAAATTTACGTCATGGGAAGAATTTGAGAGAGGTGAGAGAATAAGACCTCTCATATAGACCCAAGGTTTGAAGTTGAATATTGTATGAATTTTCTCTTATGAGTTCAATTATGACTATGGATGAGAATTGGTTCGGTATAGACTTACTAGGATTTTATCATCAACTTTATAAGGATTGAGTTTTGGTTTGAGTTACAAACAATGATGTGTGGAAGATCCTATGTGGTTATGTCGAGTTAGATTGTTCAAAATATGATAGGTAACTTATGTATGTTAAACAGTGTGGACCTACGGTTCTACATGGTTAATGAGAATTTTTTAGGGGATTGAAACTACTTTGTTGATGGGAAGATATAGACTGTTATGATGTATTTCATAGGAATTTAATGGTGAGTAGAGGTTATGTGCTTATAGTATATAGAATTATTAGAGTGACTAAGGATTTCTCTAACTTTTGGCATAAGGTATGTGAAGGTTTGGAATGGTAATTGAAACATTGTATGTGAAAGACTGTGTGAAGTTGACATTGTGTGTGATTCAATGGTGTTATCTCGATGAAAATGTTCTATCAATTTTAAAAGTTGTTCTACCAGCCTTGGGTGGGATCCATATTTATCATGAAATGCTTACATGGAAAGAAAGGGAGCCATAGTTTGAAGTTTTTGGAGGCGATAGTGTATTTGCTAAAAAGACTTTGATACTAGTGACGGTTTGAGAGTAAAGTAGATAACTGGTGTGGTTATGATGTTTAGTATTAAGAGTGTTACACTTAGTGGAGTGTTGTTAGGAGCATGCGGGGTTTAATAAATTGAGTATGTGTACGATTATAATAGTGACCATATTGATGGATTGTAGGCAGCTAAAAATAAAAAAGATGGACTCAACTGAATGTAAATGTTTTATATGAGATTTTTGGAAGAAGTATTTAGTGTTATTCAACCTTGGTTCCGTATATTCTTATGTGACCACCCTCTTCGTACTGGACACTTTTTGGAGTATGATTCACTGCTTATATTACTTGTGTTTCCACATTTATGGGTGAATTCCTAGTGGTGGATCGGATGTACTGATCCTCTTATGTCCTCGTGATAGGGTAGGAACTTTGGGCAAACTTGGTCATTTCAGTTATGGAAGATTTAATGTTGTTTGAGATAGTAAAAGTAGACCACTGGTCTAGCACTTTTGACAGTGTTGTTAGAGGTTTTGTATACTTGGTGTACCGCTTGTTGGGTGGTTACTTGATCTTGTTCTTCTTTGGGTGAGATAAGTTGAATTCTCCCTTAATGAGTACATGAGATCTAAAGATCAGATTTTTATTTTTTTTATATATAATTTAAGTTTGTGGAAAGATTATGTTGTGAGAAGGAATCTTATAAGATCTGTGATGGTTTGTGCATTATGAGTTTGTGGTGGTCAGTTAAAGTTCACTTCTGATTGTAGCTGGTATCGATTCGAAATGTTATCTTGGTTATGTGAGAAAAGATTTGTCATGATGGTTGTGTTAAGGTCTAATGGGTTTCTGTTTAGATTGAGTTCATGGGTTAGTCTTTGGCTTGATAATCACCTCTGTTTTGTAGATCTATCAAATTTTGATTCGAAAGTTCAGTTCTTAGTAGTTGTTCTTGATGAAATGGTTTTAAAGAGGAACTCACATAGAGAGATGAACACCGACTCATAGGTCATAACTTAGACTTTTGTTAACGTCGGTTATTCTTCTTTTTTCTTCTTTATGTTCGAGGACGAACATGATTTTTAGTGGTGGATAATGTAATGACCCGGAAGGTCATTTTTGGAAATTTTGAACTATTCGTTTAACTTTAGATAATTAGTTGATGGGTAATTGTAGTTATCTGACTTAATCGGTAGTTAATGGGCTAAAGTGATCATTTATTTAAGAACCTATACCACTTGACCTATAGTTATTAAAATAATTTAATGGAGTTTGTCACTTTAAATTTATAATTATTATTATTCTTTAAAGAAATAAAAACTACCCTAAAAGGTGTGTGGTTGCCGCATTTGCAACGAAGAAGACGACCTCCTGGTAAGCAATTTTTCAAGTGTGTGCCTGCATACAATTATTTTACTGTTGTATATATACAATATATAACTCAATTCGTATTAAAAGAGATTAGATAAGAAGTGTAGGTTTTAAAGTTAACCAATCCGTAGTGTTTCGAAGTTTAACGGGGGCAAGGTTTTAATGTACACTATTATTAACCAATGATAATAAGGGGTGAGGAATTAATTGATGAGTGATGGTTAGTTAGTAATTTAATTAATGATTAGTCTACTGATTGGGTTATACCATGAGTGGGTAATGATGATTTTGAATTAGATAGAGTGAGTATATTGATTTCTGCAAATTTCTAGTTCCAGCAAGTAACATACTGTTTTCTTTTTGGACCTTGATATTTCCTTATTTTCCAAACTTCTTATAATTATCGCATTATGATTTAAATTTTGTTATATTAAATATTGATATATTATATTATATGAAAACTATTAGGGTTGTATTATTTTGGAGAAATTGAAACTTAATCCTAGACTTAAAACTTGGAAAATATGATAATTGAAATGTTAATTGGCATCAAGATTAGGAACTTGGTTGTATATTTGAGTCTAGACTAAACATAGAAATGTAGGCGTTGTTAGTCTTGAAATCTTATTGTGATAATTTATTTGAATAGATTGCTTTGAGTTGGAAGTTCAACACAAAGGAGAAGACTCAAGTTTCGGAGTAAATTCTTGATTGATTGAGGCATATGGATTTCCAAACCCATGTTAAGTATATGGAATTCGTGTGTTTCCTTGTGATATGTGTTTGGAGGTAATGAGACTTGGTGATGGGTTGACTTGTCCACATTGATTAATTCTAATAATGAAAAAGGGGTAATAAAAGGCAATGTGATTAATTGTTTGTGTGTGATGTGTTGAGAATTGTCTGTGACGAGCATTGGTACGAGTACCGGTGTTATAAAAGGGAAAATTTGTTACTATAGAATGCGGATTGTAATTCAAGAATGTCAAGCATATGGGCATTAGTTGATATCATGTTATTGACTTGATTTATTATGTGTGATTGTGTTCTTTATTGAACATATCATATTGATATTTGATTGAGATGCATCATCCCTTTTATTGAAATCATATTGTGCACATGCATTGACATGAGATTGAGTATAAGTTGGGCACGTGGAGATCGTCCGTGCTGGGGATGGTGGGATGTTAAAATTATAATTTGGGCACGTGGAGATCGTTCGTGCGAAATTTATTTGATTTATGGTAGTGCGTTAAGATCGTCCGCACAGACATGTGGAGATCGTCCGTGTCGATATATGGACCTCGTGAGTCCCTCATGGGTCATGAACTCTCGATGTATTTTTGAGGAGCATCATGTATATATGGTTGATAGAGTACTTTCTATTCTGAGGCATGTCATTTCATGGTGTCATATTGCATTGCATCCCAGGACATCCTTCATTCTTGATGATTATGTGTTTTATTGGTGGTTGGAAAGTACTTGATGTTTGATTACCTTTATTTGATGAACTTGATCTTATGTATTGTTGATATTTGTGAGTGTCTTTTTATGAAAGTTGTGATTGATGAATATTGAGTTTGTTGTTGAGGATATGTAATTGTTAAAATGATTGTTGTTGAGTTGGGTGTTATGTAAACTGTGAACTGTTAGGTTAGGCTGGTTTTATGCAGGTTGTAGTTGTGGAGGTTCGGTTGGGGTGTAAGGAGTACCCGTATTCTATTCCCTTAGCTTGCGTTTAGAGGTGTACTTGCTGAGTACCGTGTGGTTTGGTACTCACCCCTTGCTTCTACAATTTTTTGTAGGTTACGAGCCTGGATTTTGTGATACTTTCCATTCTCTTATTTTCCGAGGCTTCTTGAAGATTTGTGAGGTAGTTGTTTGTCATCTCAGCGGACCTTCTTACTCCTATTTATGATATTGTTCTACTTTAGAGACAACATCATTTAAGACTTACGTTTTCTTTCAAAACTATTGTAATACTTTAGAGGCTTGTACACGTGACAACCAGATTTTGGGAGGTATTTTTGAGTTAATTATGAAATTTCCGTATTTTATTGTAATGGGTGAGTGTTAGGCTGACTTGTCTTGGTGGGATAAGACGATTGTCATCACGTCTATTTTTGGGTCGTGACACATATTAACAAATTCATAAGTTGTAAATCAATATAAGTTGTGATGTAATGATGGAAGTCCCTCCACTCTTAATCGTATATCTTGAATTCTTCAACTTCAATGC
>NW_026024168.1:0-706 GCF_019186545.1 Solanum stenotomum
TCAAGTACCTATTCCTTCACGTCCACAAAGAGTCTCATGACATTTGTGAAGAGACATCTTGCCCTGTGTCTGGTGATTTTGTGATTTCTCACTCTCAAGCCTTGCCTGGAATAACTCCTCCGGTAAGTCATCTTTCAAGTTTTGCTCTATGCCCTGATTTTATTGCTTGTGATAAGCAGATCATATATTTATTCAGAGTTCAAAGTTGTTCATTCTTGTTAGCTAGTTACTTCGGTTTTGGCTAGCTTCAGCTCTTTATTCGTCCGAGTAAAGATACAATTTTATCTAAAACGAACAATTAATAATTTACAAAAGAGAAATCTTTCAATGGACTTACATGCATTTCATATCTTAACTTGCGATACAATTAGTTGCCAACTCTTGTTTCATTTCCCTGATATTCGTATGATTTTGAAGAAAAATGTTATTTTGCGAGTTTTGTCGAGCTTAACAGAGTGTTTTTATACATACAGGGTTCATATACTCTTACGATGAGAATGTTGGACGGAAGCAATCACGAATTGTCTTGCATAACCTTTGGCTTCAGTATTAGTTTAATCGCTGAATCAAAAGCAGTAGCAGATATGTAGTTAAGTTGTACACTTGTGAATCAAGTGTACACATTATGCTGATCTGCAAATCATGTAACAGGATATAACACCTTATCCTGTTAAAGGAGGTAAAGAGGCTACTTTCAGTATTGCTG
>NW_026024169.1:0-579 GCF_019186545.1 Solanum stenotomum
AAGATTGCACAAATAATGGTTTCCAAATACAAAATAAATCATTGACGCAATTCAAACGAGAATCTACCGGGATATTAAAGGGGAGTTCATCAAAACTCTCAAATTGAACAAGGTCGAAATTAGAGGTTTGTCCATCTTCCTTTTGCTAATTAGCAGTGTAACAAACTCCTCCTGCTCCATGCATAAGGAATTTTGTCCCCCAAGGACGGGTCATAGAACGACAATTATGGATATCCACAAAATCTGAATCGAATACAAGAGAATTACAGGATCTAAAAACGTACAAGCATTAACGACTTAAAAGAAAGTCATGAGAATATTTCAAACATTATTTCGTGAGAAATTATTACTTTTTTCCGACAAAATTCATCTTCTTACTGGCGGCTAAACTTTTTGCCTCTCCATTTCCTCATAACTTTAGAATTAGGATTGCAAAAAAAAATTGTACATTTTTAATTTGGTTGTTTGTTTTAAAATCCTAGACACAATATTGCAAGTAATCTTCTTGACTCTTAAAACAAATAATTAGTTTTAAAATTATTTATCTCACTGTTTATACTAAAATGACGGTTAAGCTAT
>NW_026024170.1:0-2883 GCF_019186545.1 Solanum stenotomum
GGTATGTCAAAATGGGCCAAATAATGAATCATAGTCAACCGCTCAAGTTCACTTTTACTTGTTTATTATTTCAAAAATAATTTTTTTTTTATTTATCACTTTTAACATATCAAGAAAAACAATTATTTTTTTTCTATTTTACCCTCATTGTTAATTACTTAGCTTATTCCTCAAATCATTGTCCAAAACCTAAAAATTGTACAAAGTCCGAAGTGAACAGGGAGAGGGAGAGGATAGAGTATAACTTATCAAGCAAGTAATAAGTAAAACTACAATTATAACCAAGTCAATACTTTCATGGGGCATGTAATAGGCTGCGGTGTAGCTACACTCATGTCATAGAGTCCAATTGTACACCCTTCGTCAAGAAAATTATATCATATATACAAGTAAAATGATAAACAAATTAAAGTAGTTAATAATATATCTGGACACCCTTGACACAATAATATGATATAACCCAGTGATTTCAGGCGTCTTTAAAGATCAAAGACACACAAACTTTAAGGGTGTGTTTGGTATGATGTTTTTCCAATTTTCTCATTTTTGGTTGGGTTAAATGTTTTGGAAAATGTTTTTCAAATCAACTCATTTTCCTCAAATTTAAGTGTAATGACCCGAAAGGCCATTTTGGTAATTTTTCGTGGAAATGATTATTTTGCCCTTTCGGTAGTTGCCCCGAGTCCCATGTTTTGTGGTTGTAAAGNACTTCCAATTAAAAAAAAAATTGTTGAAAAATCAATTTATTTTGTCCCTACACTCAAACCAACCCTCCAACCCACCCACCCACCTCCTCCCCCAAAACAAAAGTTTTAAAGTTTGTTTTTAAATTCAATATTTTTACCCCACCCTCACCCCTACCACCACCCCTCCCAAAAATATATTAAAAGTTGTTTTTAAAAGATATTTCTAATTTCAATTTTTTNGTCGAATTTGGAGTTGAAACGAAGAATTGAGGTTCTAAGTTGCTAAAGTTGTGAACTTTTGATAAAGAGTTGACTTTGGTCAACATATGAGGTTCCGAGGCTCGGATTGAAATTTTGAGAGTACCGTTGGTTTCGGGAGGCGATTCTAAGTCTAGAATGAGTCTTGGTTGAATTTTTAGACGCTCTGTTTGAGTTTCGAATTTTTTGGCGTTAAACTAGTTTCTTGGCATCTTATTGATTTTCGGGTCAAGGAGTCCTCGAATTCAAATTCCGACGGTTCCATTGAGTCCGGAACGTCAAATTTAGTGGGGGTACATATTTAGTTTGTGTGCATGAGATTCAGAACGAATCCCGAGGGTCCAACGAGGACTTAAACTTTGGTGTTATAATTGTGTTTCAGCTGCTGTTTTTTTAGCTGCAACAGCAGTTTCTTTTCTTTTTTTTTAAAGCCAAAATCAGTAGCTAAATTCCCCCAACTTGAAAATACCCATTTCTCCATTTGTGCACTTTGAGAGCTCGAAAATAGGCGATTTCAAGTGGTTTTTCGCAAGGAATTCATTGGGTAAGTTATTTCCAACTTATATCTTTGATTTCCATCGATTATTTATGGATTTTAACATCAAAATTTGAGATCTCAACTGAAAAATTTGGGGGTTTTTGCCTAATCCGAATTTAATAGAAAATTTGAGTTTGTGAACTCATTTCAACTCCTTTTTCGAAACGGTTTTCACTATTGGATTCTAAATTTCTTGGGGAACATTTTTCACTAAAAATTTCCAGATTTCGAGAATATTTTTCGGAACGAGATTTTTTTTAACCATTTTACCCTTTTCTCCAAATTTCACGATATTGGTGTTGTTAGATTCGTATTGATTGTGAGATTCCATTTATGAATAGATTGTGGTGATTTGGAGCGTGCTCGGAAGGGTAAAACTCAAATTTGAGTTACTAGTTGAAGTGTTTTGAGGCAAGTGACTTCTAAACTTTGTTAAACTCTTAGACTACACATGACTACTTTCCTAATTGTGTTGGGGAGTAATGGGGATTGAGATGAGTTTTATTTGTTGATTGAAATTGTTGTAACTGAAAGATGGGGAATAAAACGAGCTAAATGTGTTATATGTGACTTGAATTTGTTGAATAAGTCATGTGATAACTGATATTGAGGGGATAGAAGAGCATGAGTAGGCTATGATTGATACAAACATTGATGTTGAGACAGATGATGTGTAATACTATGATGTGGTTGTAATGTGGTTGTGATTGAGACAGATGATGTGTAATACTATGATGTGATCGTGATATGGTTGTGATTGAGACAGATAATGTGTAATACTATGATGTGATCGTGATATGATTGTGATTGATGACATGTGCATATTCATTATTCATCCCAAGTGTGAACTATCTGTTGCAGGAGTTCTGAGACACTGATATAAGGACGGATGGATATGAGACACAGTTGAGACTAGCTCCGGCTAGAGATATATGAGATGGACTAGCTCCGGCTAGCGATTTGGATGTAGATGGGATCTGGTTCCGGCGGTGATACATGGTCCATGTGTGGCCCCCATGGGTTCTGATTTGAGTATTCAGCGCGGTCTGATTACGTCAACAGATGTGTATCTTAGGACAGACATGCATCACGACTACATGACATCATTATTGCATTTGCATCACATTTGACTTCATCTTTGTCTGTGGTGTGTGGATTTTACCTACTTGCTCCTCTTTATGTAATATATGATCTATTTGCTCTTATATGAGGATATGAGGTTGATGTTGAGATACTGTTGGATATATCTGTTGATTATGAATTGTGTAGTATAGGTTGTTGGTTCGCTGTTAGAATGAAGTTTCGGTGGTTCGGTTGAGATTGAAAGGAGTTGTTTGTAGTTGCTAGTTTAGCTTAGTTTAGTGTTACTTGCGAGTAAGGGTGGCAACGGAACCGGTAACG
>NW_026024171.1:0-640 GCF_019186545.1 Solanum stenotomum
ATGGTTAAGGGTTTAATGTTTAGGGTTTTGATTTTGGGTTTTAGGGTTTAAGGTTTAGGGTTTAGGGTTTAGGGTTTAGTGTTTAGGGTTTAGGGTTTGTGGTTTATGGTTTAGGGTTAGGGTTCGGGGTTAGGGTTTATGGTTTAAGGTTTATGGTTAAGGGTTTAATGTTTAGGGTTTATGGTTAAGGGTTTAATGTTTAGGGTTTAGGTTTTGGGTTTTAGGGTTTAAGGTTTAGGGTTTAGGGTTTATGGTTTAGGGGTTTGGATTTAGGGTTTAGTGTTTAGGGTTTAGGGTTTATGATTTATTGTTTAGGGTTAGGGTTTAGGGATTTAGGGTTAGGGTTTAAGGGTTATGATTTAGGGTTAGGTTTTAGGGTTATGCTTTTGAGTTTAGGGTTTAGGTGTTTAGGGTTTAGGGTTGAGGGTTTTGGGGTTAGGATTTAGGGGTTAGGTGTTAGGGGTTAGGGTTTACGATTTAGGGTTTACAGTTTATTGTTTAGGGTTTAGGGTTTATGGCTTATGGTTTAGGGTTTAGGGTGTAGGGTTTAGTAGTTAGGGTTCGGGGTTTATGGCTTAGTGTTTTTAGTTTGGGATTCAGGGTTTGGGATTCAGGGTTTTGGTTTAGGGGGTTAGGGTTT
>NW_026024172.1:0-387 GCF_019186545.1 Solanum stenotomum
AAATCACAATCAAGTTAAAATAAAAGAATGAGAAGGATGTCTCGTGTGTATGTATATATTTAATAAAACTAACTTTCAACATTAAATGTTATATATTATATAATTTGAAAAAAATACTATATATTATATTATATTATATAAATTAATTTCTAAAAGTAACTAATCTACTAAATTTTTGGGGCTCGATAATCCCAATAAATAATATTAAATTGTGGCAATTTTCTAACCTCTTTAATAAAACCACCATAAAAAGATTTATAGTGTGGGGGTTATAATAAAATGCCACAAAATGAATTATTAGTGGGACTTTTAAAAACTCCCACAAGTTAACCGCTAAAAAATGAGCATTTTTTGGTAGTGAAAGGAGGTGGTTAGAATTCCTTAAGG
>NW_026024173.1:0-387 GCF_019186545.1 Solanum stenotomum
AATAAACGTTTAAGGTATTGGCACAATTGAAGTGACTAGACGAGCATTGAATTTGTCATTAACATATGTTTAAAAAGTAGCACATTTGTACAGTTGTACTTGTAGCCATCAATGGAATTATTGGAACTACGAGGCCTTGTTCGTTAATTCTCATCCATAGAAATATTAGACACAAAAACAAACTAATTATTACCATATCTTTTTTATAAAGGGATAATCTTTTACGTCTATCTTCAAAATGTTTTTATTCTTATTTTAGTATTATTAATCAAACATGAAATGGAGCCCAAAGAAACCTTAGGAATAGTTGATTGTGTCTTTGTGTTTTTGGTTAACATTAAATAGATTATATATGCATCAATAAATACATGTTAGTGAACGCGACTC
>NW_026024174.1:0-1096 GCF_019186545.1 Solanum stenotomum
TTAAGGTTTTTAAATGTTTTAGGGTTTCCTAGGTATTTTTAAGAATTTGGATTACTTAAGATTTAGGGTTACGTAGGCCTAATATAGGGCATAGGATTTTAAGTTTAGTGTTTTTTCTTGGGCTTATGGTTTTAAAGGGTTATTTTTCCGGGTATTATAGTTGTAGGTGTTTAAATGGATTTTAGGGCTTAGGGTTTCTTAGGATTCCATATGGTTTGGGGTTTAAGGTTTTGCCCTATGATTTAGACTTTCTTAGCGTATATTATTTAGCGTTTAGGATTTCATAGGGTTTGGTTTTTTTAAGGGTTTTTAGGATTTAGGGTTTTGGGCTTAAGATTTTCTAGTGTTATATTAGGTTTAGAGTAATATTTAGGTTTAGGGTTTTAAGGTGTTTAGGATTTCTATGGCTTTATAACGATTAAGGGGTTCTTAGATCTTAGGGGATTTATAGGGTTTTGGGTTTTTAAAAGTTTAGGGTTTTAAAAGTCTTTTAGGATTTTTTTTATTACTTAATTTTAGAGTTTCTTAGGGTTTAGCCTTAAGGTTTAGGCGGAAGGGTTTAGGGTTTCTTTGGGTATGAGGTCTAAGTATTTATTTAATTGTTTTTAAGGTTTAGGGGTTAAGTTTTTGTTGATTTTTTTAGGTTTAGGATTTTAAAAGGGGTTTTCAAGATTGTTATGATTTTTTACTGCTTAGGGGTTCTTACGGCTTAGCGTTTCTTTGGGTTTAGGGCTTAGTATTTTAAATTTAGTGGTTTTAGGGATTAGGGATTTTAAGGGTGTTTTTAGATTTAGTGTTTTTAAAGGTGTTTTTATGTTTTAGGGTCTGTTGGTGTTTCATAAGTCCTTAGTTTCCCTAAGGTTTAGGGTTTAGGGTTTCTCAGGGATTTCATATTTCTTAGGTTTAGGCTTTTAAAGGTGTTGATCTTATATGGTTATGATATGTCAACTCAAGGTTAGCTTGAGGTCACTGGTGATCCTAGGTCTCGTGTTACGTCAAGTGGGTAACCTCGGGGAGTGACAAAAACAATGTATGAATAAAAAGCCTCTAAAAGACTAGAGATGCTCTGACATGCCCCCAACTAACTCTAGCAAAA
>NW_026024175.1:0-207 GCF_019186545.1 Solanum stenotomum
CCTCAACTGTATAAGTAGTCTTGACCGGTAAGAAGTGCGCTGATTTGGTCAGTCTATCAACAATTACCCATATAGAATCAAACTTCCGAAATGAGCGAGGCAAACCAGTGACAAAATCCATATTGATCATATCCCACTTCCAAATTGGAAGTTCTATACACTGCATATAACCTCTGGGATTTTGGTGCTCTACTTTCACTTGTTGAC
>NW_026024176.1:0-499 GCF_019186545.1 Solanum stenotomum
ATCTCCGGAGCATAGCGGGATAGTTGTGAGAACTTCAAACTGTACTCATGAACACTCAAGGACTCCTGCTTAAGTGTAAGAAACTCACGTACCTTGGCCTCTCTCAATTCTCGAGGAAAGAAATGCCCCAAGAAAGCTTCCTCAAAACAGGCCCAACTCGCACGTGGTGCATTCTCAACTCTGCCCCCTTTCCACTGGTCAAACCATGTTCTAGCAACATCCTTCAGCTGATACGCAGCTAGTTCAACCTGCTCAGTATCTGCCACATGCATCACATCAAAAATCTTCTTCAACTCCTCAATGAAATCCTCTGGATCCTCAGTAGTGCTCGAACCCATGAAACTCGGAGGATTCATTCCCAAGAACTCACGAATCCTAGAAGTGTCAGCTCCTTCCTGTCGAGCTCCTCTTTGCTGACCAATTTGATTAGTCACAGCTTGACTCAGAATTCTAATTGCCTCTCTAAACTCAGCATTAGAAACTTCCCCTTGATCTTGCA
>NW_026024177.1:0-2887 GCF_019186545.1 Solanum stenotomum
TTGCAAAGTTCTCACAAATTCATTATAACAGTAATGTTTTAAAAATAGCAATCTATCTTATTTGATGACTCAATAATTGAACCAAAAGATATTCTAACACCTTAAAATTAGTTTACTTAATATAAGTATATTACTTCTACGAATTCTCACTTACTAGACCTAACTTATATCATAAGAAATTACTATTACATCTCTCTATTTAACGCTTTTACACGTAACTTGTAGTATAGTCTTGCCAAACTAAGCTCTGAACATCATTACTAGTAGTATTTTTTATCTTTTTCACGCCATGTATTTTTCACATCCATAAACAAGAAAATATGTTTTAGGGTCCTAATATATCTCTCTTTTTATCTCATGTATAGAATGGACATAATTAATTTAACTCAATACAATCAATAACATTGAATATTCATGTTTTGTTAATTCAAATAATTTTAGTCTTATAAACATGATTATACAAAATGTTGAAATTTAAGCATGCGTGATGGCGCTAATTAGGTTGGTGATATATAGCGCTGCGTGATTGTGGTCTCCCTTCTGCGCGATCGCGCCCGCTCTGCACTGATAGCACAGATCAGGAGCACTAGCGTAGCTACATGGTTGTATTCGGGATGTAATTATTCTTTTTCTCTACTTCGTCTGAGGCTTTTCTCTGCGGAGACTTGAGATATATGTAGTGGCTTGTCACCTCAGAAAACCCTCTTATTTCCTATTTATGTTCTTGTTCTACTCTAGAAACAAAGACATTGAGAGTTAGATTTCTTTCAATTCAGTTGTAATTTTGGGTATTTATGATCTTGACTAAGTTATTCACATTTATGTTATTTATAGTTTATCTTCCGCGCGCATTTCCATATTGTATTATTTGAGATTTAGGTTGACTTATCTTGGTGGATAAAATGAGTGTCATCATGGCCATTTTTGAGTCATGACAAAAGGTATTAAAGCTAGGTTCATATATCTCACGTGTGTACAAGTCAAGTCAAGTCTAGTAAAATTTCGAAGATCGGTATGGAGACTCCTGTTACTTATCTTCGAGAGGCTATGGTAATTTTTAGAAAATACCTTCACTAGTGCTTAGTCCGATCGTGCGTCTTTAATCCGATCTGATTTTTATCACTTCATTCCACTCTATCACTTATAGTGGTGACTCGTGCGGAAGATATATCCTTATTAGTAACTAGTAATATAAAAGGCGGAATCTACAGGAAAGTAGAAAGAGAAGCAGCAATATCCAGTCTCACCATTTATTATATTAGATTAGATAATAGTTATCATACATAAAGAGATGACCTTTTATATATACTCACTCCATGAGTAATACATAGGTCATACTATTTATTTGGGTGAGAATTAATAATATTTATTAACTCTATCCATTATTAGACTTTCCTTATCTGAACAGCCCAACTTCCAAAGGGCATATCTCACTCATACGAATTCGAAATTGCGCAAACTCGGCAGCGTTGGAAAGATTATTCCAAGATATTTCCTGCAATATCTAGAAACACACCTAACTCCTCCTGAGCTAGAAGTTATGGCCGCTTGAAGTTGACCAAAATTCATCCTTAGCTTAACTTAAACAAATTTCCAGATTTTCATTATTTCCTAAAATCACTATTTCCAATTCTTGACTTCTTCCTAGTTATTTCAATTTGCGAGATGTTACATCTACACGAAAGTAGAAAGAGAAGCAGCCAATATGATGTTTTTTCAAAACCTTTTTCTTTATTGTATATAAGCATTTCATAGACGACTTACATATTTAGATATTTTTGACATTTTTGTTAAAGTAGAAGAGTCTTATATATAGGTGAATATTGATATTTTGGGATATTGGTACTTATGTATTGTATATATATTTACAGTTGCATCATGTGTTATTTATATGAATTTAGTACTATATAATTGTTTAGTTAAACGTGTTGGGAGCAGTTTTTTCATGACATATATAATAATATAATGAAAACGTAAAAGGCAGAAATGAATTAATATGATGTTTAATGAAAACAAAGGAAGTAGCTAAAAATATTATCGAATCTCACCATTCATTTAAACTAACTGAATAGTTTGGAAACAAACATGTAATGATTAAGCATTTTTTCAATAATCTTTTTTAAAAAATAAGAATAATCGAACCCAAAAAGAGTTGCCTGCATATTCTATCAAAACAAGAATTAGGTATGACATAGTTTGTGAAGTTTTGATATATTTTTTGGGAAAATTAGCAATTAAGTCATAATACCTAACATAATTAGTTAAAATAACAACACTTTAAAATATTTATTTAAAATGGCAGAATGACAATATTTTTATAAAATAATATGTATTCAGATTTTAGTATTTAAAATTAATTTTATTTATGGAAATAGTCTTATATACCAATAACTGTTTAAAAAGAAAAATAGAATTAAATCAATACCCATTAACCTTCTTCTTCACCATTCACGTTTCCTCCCCACCTTTCACGTTTCTTCCCCTCCTTCCACATTTCAAGATTATCTTTCTTCAAAGTGCTCAATTATTGTTCATCAAGAAATTTTCTCTATTGTTAAACGATATCTCTTTATTAATTCAAGCAGATTTCTCGATTGGCAAGGTAGTTTCCATTATCTATTTTGATTTATTTTGATTTGATGTTTAAATCACCGATTCTATATATTACGGATTTACAGTCGAATTTTTCAATTTTTATGTGATTTTGTTTAGATATTCATCAAATAGTTATGATATTTTACATATTACGGAGTTATTGCTCTGTGTATTTGTGGCTACTTGCTGCTAGTGAACTTGAGGCATAAGTTCTTATAATATATATTTCAAACGTAGCTTTGGGCTTCCATAATAGTCTATATGGACCTAATATATTAGTTGGGTTGTAACA
>NW_026024177.1:3266-6526 GCF_019186545.1 Solanum stenotomum
TCTTTTGTATTCACAACTTTATATTCAATCTCACTTTGTATTTTCATCTCACTTTTGTATTCATATATTGTTGTATTCAACATATAGTTCATGATTGATTAGTTTGTATTTTACCTTTCAAAGTCACTTTGTATTTCAAATGGAGAAAGTATTTCTTTTGTATTCACAACTTTATATTCAATCTCACTTTGTATTTTCATCTCACTTTTGTATTCATATATTGTTGTATTCAACATATAGTTCATGATTGATTAGTTTGTATTTTACCTTTCAAAGTCACTTTGTATTTCAAATGAAGAAAGTATTTCTTTTGTATTCACAACTTTATATTCAATCTCACTTTGTATTTATTACTTTGTATTTTCATCTCACTTTTCTATTCATATATTGTTGTATTCAACATATAGTTCATGATCGATTAGTTACATTAACTTAATGGGATACAAATTATTGTATGCATTCAAACAGAAAAAAATAGCTACTAAACTAAAAAAAAAATAATTTCATTCGTTATACATCACAATTTGGATACAAAATATTCGAAAAAAACTATAAATCCCAATACATACAAAGATTTCACTGATTCAATAAAAAAAAACTCTTGTACTCGACATATATGAATATCTCAACCAAACAAATAAAAAAATAAAAAAAATACCTGATTGTTTTTCGATTGTTCACTGGATTCGACAAATTTATAGTCGTCCATTTTGAAAAATTATGTTTCAAAAATATACCGTATTCGACTTGAAGAAGCTTTTGGAAGTTATCAGATGAATGATTCAGAAGACAAACCAAATTATTTATAAAAAAAAAATTGATCTTCTTAAGAAGAAAGCAAATAAATGCTCGACAGAAAGATGACTATTTATGCTCTTTTCAAAACGTAACTAATTTGTATTTAAAATCTTTTTAACCTTTTTTGAATTTTTTTGTTCCATGATTTTCTCTAGTCTGTTATTAATTATTTGTATTCTTTCAAATTAATCAAAATAAAATAAATACATAACTAATCCCTTAACAAACTAAAATAATGATATTTTTAATAAATAATGAAATTGTTGCTAAGGAATCCCACTTAAAGCTAAAATATTGTTATTTTGAAAACTTTCCCATATTTTTTTTGTTAATTAGTTGAGCTAAGAGCTCTTTTATTCCAGATTAAAAACTGTACAATCTGGCCCAAACGAGCCCAATAGAGAAGCACAAAAAAAATCTGGCCCTGATCCAAAAAAGACCGGCCATCGTGTCTGAAATTTGTTTTCAAATTTTATCTTTTTAAAGTTTTGAAGAAACGATACTATAAAAGATTAATAAATAATATATTTTTTTGGATCTGAAATTTTATTATTTTTTTAAAAAATAAAATTGTTTTTTTGTTTTTGAAATTTTGGAAAAGGAAAAAAAAACCTCTCTGTTTTTTTTGGATTAATAAATATATTTTTTTCCGAATTTTTGAATAAGGACCTAAACTCAATTTTTTGATTTTTTAAAATAAGGATTATCGAGCTGATGGAGAAATACCTATATATCTCATTAAGGAGTTAGTATCTTAAAAGATCATTCAACTTAGATAATTTATCTAGTAAAGTCATTGAACTTTATCAATAAAATCACTCAACTTATGCATTTGTATCAATAAAACCACTCACCATATGCATTTGTATCAATAAAAACAATCAACTAAGTAGGGCAAAATTAAAAATTATTTTTATACCATGAAACATAAATCCCATGAGTAAATAAAATTAAATAAAACTCATTCAGAAATTTTATGGATAAATTTAATTAGTGAAATAAATACTCTTATGGCATAACAATAAATAAATATACAATAATATCATATGAAATTTTCTGCTCTACAATTATCATTTTTAGGGAAAAAAGTTAAGTACCTATCATTTTCCATGAAATTAAAGTGTTCCACAAATATTTTTTATAGAAAAAACATTAAAAACGAAACAAATAGAAGTTCAATACTCACTTTTTTTTTTTCTGGAAAATACTCACCAATGCGATGCATTCTGAAATTCGCCGTAAACAGAGCATAACTTTTTTAAAAAACAAATCCTCACAACTTTCTGAAAATAGAAAAAGAAAAACTCGTAGACAAAAGTGCAAAAATAAAGTTGAATTTTGTGACCTTCAAGATTTCATCGTGAATTTGTTTTGAGTATTAGTGTATATTTGTTTATTGAAATGTAATATCATATGAGTATTTGTTTAACTAATTAAGTTTGTCCTTAATTTTATTTATTTATTGTGGAGTTTATGTTTACCTGGTATAAAAAGTAATTTTCATATACATATACAAACGATTTTCATAGACACAGTCACCTGATTTATATAAATAGCCGTGATTTATACAAATCAGATACTTGGGATTTTATATAATCAGATATTGCCTGTGATTTCATACAAATCTGATGCTCCATAGCAAACTATGTTTGTTATGGAGCGCAAATAGCAAAATTATAGCTATAGAGCGCTAATATGATTTTTATGTTTGCTAAACCTAAAATTTCCTCTTTAAAAAATTATGTCTTTTGCAATATACAACTGTCGAAAAAACACTACTTCTGCATACCCTAAGAAATTATGTCTTTTGCGTATTTATTTAGGTCACAATAATAATTATTAACTCAAAGAGCTATGCATTACTAAGAAGTGGAGAAATAGAAATGACTAATTATTAGGTCCTAGGATTATTGGTAGAAATGATCAATTTAGTGAAGGGAACTGATTATTATAAATACATAATGAAGGTGTTATTTGCATCAAGTTTTAATTTACTTAGTAAAATAATAATCTTTTACTCCATAATTTGTAATTAATGGGCTCAGACTTGAATCATGATGACTACTTAAGAGAAAAGTGTAAGTCATCTATGACTACTTAAGAGAAAAGTGTAAGCCACATAATTGCTTAAACACCTCAACTAAGGCTTGTACCTGTTGAACATATGCTCTTTAAGTCTTATACTCATATGAGTGAAATCTAAGGCTTATACTCATACTAGATACAAACTTTTATAAAGACTTCAAAGACTCAAGACCCATAAATCATTATGAAAGAAATAAAATAAATATAATAGTTCATTTCTAACAAAATGCATCTCCACATCGCGGACTTGCTCTCCAGACAATGTTTTTCAACCATTTCTCATGATTAACTATCTAAAACACTTTAAATCATCACGATATCTTTCCTATCACAAATCCTAACCTTGAAGTCATAATTCAAATTCAAGGTAGAGTTAA
>NW_026024178.1:0-1143 GCF_019186545.1 Solanum stenotomum
TCTCCATATTAACTTTTAAGTGTTTAATTTCTTAAGAGAGTATTTTGAAAAGAGAGGATTTTTATGTAAGAAGCGTTTTATTGCAGATAGTTTGCAAAACCAAAGTGAGAAAAAGACATATAATTACATCACACGGACCTATGTTATCTTTAATTTATAATTATTTTTCTACCCTCGTTAGAGAATTGTCGGGTATTTAATAGCACTGGATGTTTGTGGCATTAGGACTTTATCCTCATATACTTTTTCTAAAATATATATATATATATAGGAAGAAATTGCGGTGTATACTAAATCAGACATACCCTTAAGCTTTGTGAGAAAGGATCAAATACACCCCTCTATAGAATTTATTTTACTAGGAATGAAAGATTTTTTTTTTAGTTACTTCAGTCGAACAGGGTATATATGCTCATTTGTGTAAAGGTACGTAGGAGTATATGTGTGAGTATTTTATAAACGAGGGGGTATATCAATAGTAATTCATAATGTCGAGACGTATATCAAGCTTTTTAACCTAAATTGTATATTAATGAAGTCGAGATTATTAATGTGTAATCGTATGTAAAATACAAATACTCATTAACATCTAAATGTATATCACGAAATCAATTTTAATACTAATGCAAAATTAAAAGAATCAAATTAACAGATAATCTAATAAACTACTATTTTAATATTTGTAAAGTTTTCTCAAAATGGCCCATTTATAAACTATTTAAATAAAAATTTTAAATATTCGATATTTGTAACTGTTAATTTTCTCTTTAATTATTTATAGAAAATATTGGATATGATTTCACCTAGTAAGCCAACTATTTAATATGATAGAATATTTGGCGGAATCTTATAGAATACTAATTGATTTTAATTTTCTTGCATTAAATATTATATCAATTGAGGGCGATTCATGTTTTCTTATACTTATTTGTTAATAAGAAGACATTATTCGAGCATATATAGTAGTTTTCCTATAAATATGGTCTCTTATGGTTGATTATTGAGAATAATTTGTGTTTAAAAATTATTTAGTTTTCTGAAACATGATTGTCAAAATGACGAGAATATTTCTAGTGTCTATTATTAGATATGAAAAAGAAAAATTATAGCTGTATTTGTCACGACCCGATTTATCGAGTCATG
>NW_026024179.1:0-1142 GCF_019186545.1 Solanum stenotomum
ACCTGTTTCTGGAAATAATTTGACTAATTGAATATAGTTGTTGGTTAAAAGTAAAGTCTAAACCATTTTCCTCGTGGGATCGATCCCAACCTACAAGTTGGGTTCTTTACTTGATAACGATCGCTTATGCTTCTGAAAGGAGGTGTAATTTGAGCGTATCAAATTTTGGCGCCGCTGCCGGGGAATTTTGGCTTTTAGATTTAGTTTTAACTACAATATTGAACGTTAGTCAAATATTTCCTAAATTGTATTTTTTCTTTGTCTTTGTCTCTCTCAGGTTCAGATTTTAGTGTATGCCAAGTACACGGAGTCAAGGAGAACCACTTACTCCATACGATCCAGAGTTGAACAGAACGTTGCGAAGAATGAACAATCAAGGACTTCCAGTTCATCCTATCGGAGGAAATCTAGATGAAGCAGTTGAGTTACAGCAGCCAAGAGTAGTTGGTGGAGAAAATCGGGGTCTAGCTGAAAATCAATTGGGAGATGCACTGAGAGTGCAAGGTCCACCAGGCCCGCAACACCATGACAACTATCGGGGCAACGTCGACATAGCAGATTTCAATGGACCCATCGTCCTACCTCCTCTACCTCCAGGGCACACATTTGTGGTGACTAGTAGTTTGATGCAGATGCTTACAGCAAGAGGCTTATTTTCAGGATCGCCATCGGAGGATCTACATGCTCACTTAGCCAAGCTCAGGGTGGTTTGCAAAAGTTGTGTGGGCAGACCAGATTTGGATATGAACGTCATTGGGTTACGGGTGTTCCCTCTGTCATTGACAGGCGATGCTGCAGTATGGTTCACTGAGCTTCCTTATAACTCAATTTTCACATGGGACCAACTAGCAGAGGTATTTAAAGCAAAGTACTATCCAGTATCTAAGAAGCTCAATCATAAAGATCGGGTCAACAATTTTGTGGCATTACCTGGAGAGTCCGTGAGTAGCTCGTGGGACAGATTTACTGCTTTCGTAAGAAGTGTCCCAAATCACCGTATTGATGATGAGTCACTGAAGGAATATTTCTATCGAGGACAGGATGATAACAATAAAGCAGTACTTGACACTATTGCTGGAGGTTCATATGGTGACTGTACATACGCACAGATTGATGAAAAATTGGAGAGGATCTCTCGCAAT
>NW_026024180.1:0-324 GCF_019186545.1 Solanum stenotomum
ACGGCCAAAATGGCCCATTTTCAAGGTCATACGAGCCCTATAGTAGGTAAACCCCCCATTTTACCAATTTTTGTGTGCTATAGTGAATGAATTATTTCGTGATTCAGAATTTCGCCCTCATTTTTGCCAAAATTTTACCTGGACGTCCGCTTAGACCGTATCGATCAATCCGATTTGCCCTCGTGGCCAAAATGGCCCATTTTCAAGGTCAAACGATCCCAAGAGAAGGTAAACCCCTCATTTTACTGATTATCATGTGCTATAGTCCACATATTTATTGGTGATCCAAAATTCCTACCTCATTTTTGCCAAAATTTTACCTAG
>NW_026024181.1:0-431 GCF_019186545.1 Solanum stenotomum
CACCATTAATAATGTAAATCATCAAAAAAAATCATTTAATGCAAGAACCCATGCTTAGAATCGAAATTAGGATTTTTGTGTTTTTGGAAGAACTTTGAATCATTTGAATTGAGCTCCTTGAAAGGAAGAATAATCAAGGATAAAGAATCCCCATACCTCTAAGTTGAAAACCCACGAGAATTGAAGAAGAAGAAACTCAAAATCTTCAATCCTAGCTTCAACTTCTTCTTCTTCTTCTTCTTCCCCTCTTCTTCTCTTCTTCACTCAAGGACCCTAACTCTTACTCTTTTAAAATGGAACAAAAATGATCCACAATCAGCCTAACACAATAATATAACCTCAAAAGAAAAGATTTGTGAAAAGACCAAAATGCCCTTAAATTTCCGGACGGACTCCTTGCTCACTACCCAACTTTCAAAGGGCATAACTCG
>NW_026024182.1:0-431 GCF_019186545.1 Solanum stenotomum
ATTATATTGCCCCCAATTTTTATGAAATAGAAGATGCTCATTGAATGATAAGAAAGCTATTTCCACTTACACAATTTCAGATATTCAAGGATTACACGTTTTGTTATAGATTAAGCCTAACAACAAAAGACAATTAGGGATTCATTGGAATTCTCACATTTATTTGGAAGATACTTCTTTCGGATGGGTCACACCAATAGGATGAACCAAATGAGTTCTGCATCATGAACTTTGTACTGCGCACATTACTTAGTCGGGTTCTAGAAAGGCATATAGGAAGGAATGGAGAAATCTAGAATAAAGAAATCGAATATGAAAGAAAAGACAAAGAAATGAGATAATATCGGATTCTATTTCTTTGGATCTGAGCTGAATCTTGTCTATTTCAACCCCCCTAGATTTAGATTCGACTCTAATATGTATTACGTATT
>NW_026024183.1:0-571 GCF_019186545.1 Solanum stenotomum
ACTTGAACTTGAACTTGAACTTGAACTTACAACTTAGAACTTGAACTTGAACTTAGAACTTGAACTTGAAATTAGAACTTGAACTTGAAATTAGAACTTGAACATGAAGTTTGAACTTGAACTTGAACTTAGAACTTGAACTTGAACTTGAACTTAGAACTTGAACTTAGAACTTGAACTTAGAATTTGAAGTTAAACTTAGAATTTGAAGTTAAACTTAGAATTTGAATTTGAAATTAGAATTTGAACTTAGAACTTGAACTTGAACTGAGAATTTGAACTTGAACTTAGAACTTGAATGTGAACTTGGAACTTGAACTTGAAATTAGAACTTGGATTTGAACTTAGAACTTGAACTTGAACTTGAACTTAGAACTTGAATTTGAAATTAGAACTTGAACATGAACTTATTAAAACTTGAATATATATATATATATATATATATAAAACTAATATTCTTGGATTTGAAGTTTATATATAACTAATTTTAGAATTTTTCGTGATAGGCAACTGAGGAAGCTCAACATCTAAAAAAGTTGCTATAAGATTATATTGCTTCTTTCATCAAAGT
>NW_026024184.1:0-265 GCF_019186545.1 Solanum stenotomum
AAAGAGGACTTGGTACCAATGTTAAACTTAGTACCTCTTTCCACCCTCAGACAGATGGTTAGGCAGAATAGACCATTCAAACCTTGGAGGATATGTTGAGGGCGTGTGTGATTGACTTCAAGGGAAATTGGGACGATCATCTTCCATTGATTGAATTTGCCTACAACAATAGTTACCACTTAAGTATTACCATGGCTCCATTTGAAGCACTCTATGGTAGGAGGTGTAGGTCTCCGGTGGGTTGGTTTGAAGTAGGTGAGTTTTC
>NW_026024185.1:0-1251 GCF_019186545.1 Solanum stenotomum
TTGTATTTTTCCGACTCTGAACGAGTCCAAAACATCGAAATTTAAGTTTGAAGGGTTGTAGAATTTTAGCGCGGCGGTGACGTGGCAGAGCCACGCGATGCCACGTGGCAGCGGATGGAAATCTGGAAATTTAGGACGATTTTTGTCCATTTTTTTCCCTCATCTTCAACATAAGATTTCTCCTTCATTTTGAGTTCAAATTAGGTGCTTCAAAAGGCTAACTTCAAGAGAATTTCGTGGGGAATTTAGAGGTGATCTCAGAAACGCGAGGGGAGGCTTCGTTTGAGGTAAGGATCGAATTTACCCACTGCTAGAGTGATGTTCGGATTGAATTGTTGTTGAATTTTGAAATGTGAGATCTTGATCATCTTAGGTTCGTTTTGAGTCACTCTTGAGGCTAACTTGTAGAGTTTTTCGCAAGGATCATCGTGGTATAATAGGGTCTCGTTTTTCCAGAAATTGGTGATCAAGGGGCTGCCCATTTTAATTGTTGTGGCTGATTTGCTATGTTTTAGGCATCTGTTTGTGCTAAATTTTGGGGTATTAGTTTAGTAAGGTATTTGGGACGTTTTCACGGATTCATTTTCGGGATTCCAATTGTGGGTCCCACAATCCCGTTTTAGACCCAATTTTGGGTCCGTCTCCGAAAAATATAATTTTAGTGTCAACATATTCGTAATGACGAGGTGATTAACCTTTTGTTAGTGGGGAAACATTTGGAGACTGTTCGGAGGGGAAAAGATCCGGTACCGTGAGTTGGAGCACGCTTGGTCGGCTTTCAGGTAGGCTATGGCTTTCTCTCGTGAGATTGAGCATATTTAGGCAATTGTTTATTGATTTGCTTGAGTATGGAGGGGTTCGGGTGTCGAGCATGCTAAATTTCTATAATTCCTGCCTTAGACCTTATTTTCGGGAAAGTGTTGGATTGTGACAGCATGTCTCTTGATATTATTGAACATCCATACTTTGTGGTGTATATGATAATATTGATTTGAAGTATGTTTGGCCTTAGTCTAGGCTTAGACTAGTGTTGCCATAGACTTTCGAGGTTTCGGATATCGTTGGGCAGTAGAACTTTTTCCGACGTCGTTTCGGACGGTCAGCTCCTTGTAGACTGATATAACAGACTTGAGTCTGATAGTCTGAGCCTTAGCTAGACGGTAACTCAGCTTATGTCCAGGCTTAGCTATAGTACCCGGTTAGAGTCCGTGGTCCAGCTTACTTGTGATCTAGTTTCGGCTACAGTACCCG
>NW_026024186.1:0-227 GCF_019186545.1 Solanum stenotomum
CTCAAAAATAATACGTAAAACAGTAAGACATAAACATAAAATATAATATATAATTTATTATATAAAAATAAAAAGTAAAATATTAAATAAAGCATACCAAACATATGAGATATATTAATTAATTAATAAGAGATATATATATATATATATATATATTATATGGAGGGGATATTTTAGTCTTCTTCTACTTCTACTTTTTTAAGAAGTATGAATTTTTAGTTTTTTTT
>NW_026024187.1:0-404 GCF_019186545.1 Solanum stenotomum
TCTGCATATTTTTTGAACAATATACCTTTCCCTCTTGCTTATCCATGATATCTGAAGGTTGTTCCATTATTTGTTAAGTATTTAAATATTTTAGAGAGTGTTTTTTAAGAAAGCTTCGTTTATTGAAGACTTGCCTATTATGTTACATATACATTCATTTATATAGAAAGAAAATTCTAACCTATCTACTGCACTCATACTTATCTGCACACTCCTTTAATAATTACACTTACCATACTTACCCACTTTACACTTGTCTCTTACCCACTTTACACTTGTCTCTTAATAATGCTACAACATCTACCCACTTTACACTTGTCTCTTAATAATTCTACCACACCTACCCACTTTACACTTGTCTACTTGCTATTCTATGTTGCTTTACACCTATCCTATTCTACTTT
>NW_026024188.1:0-1068 GCF_019186545.1 Solanum stenotomum
TAATCGTTAACCGAATGAACCTTGAATTGTGATGAAGTTTTTATATTCTTCGAATCAGTTTCACATTCAGACAGAGTAGTAAACCAAAGAGGTTTTAATCTCCAGAAACCTCAAATACAACACTGTTTCTAGCTAACGATGAAGATTTTATCTTTTTCAAATCATTTGGCCTTAATATTCCCGACGAAGATTTTGTACTCTTCAAGTCAGAATATTCATTCAAACAGAATATTCAACAAATTGGTGAAGTTTCTATATTCTTCAAACCAATGCACAATCTGATTTGTTCATGAAGTTCTTATATTCTTCAAATCGAAGGAGTAAAAAATCAGAAGATTTTAGTCTCAAAAAGTCAAACACAATCGAATTTCACATGGAGTAGAAAGCTACATGTAACAACCCTCTTAGTCGTTTTATGAATTTTTCTCATTATTTTTATATTAGCCTTTTTAGTAGCTTTTATAAATAATTTATGGCTTATAAGAATGAGTGACATGATTTTCAGATTTAATAAAAGATTATTTTGTTGCTAATAATAATAGAAAAGAAAAATAAATAAATAAATAAAAGGGTAAATGTTGCTGGCAGTTGTGAACAGCAGTTCACGCAGCCGAGAAAAAAAGAAAATAGAAAGGGTTGGAATACTCACCTCCGCCGTCGATGCACTTCGTCCAGGTAATGACCATAACTTAATAAGGATGCAATTGTTCATCTCTTTTATAATTAATGAACAGATATGATTGTTTAGAATTAATATTATTATTAATACTGGCTATGAAAGATAATCAAGGAAGGTGGGTTTGACAAAAAAATTATATTTGAAATTGGAATATGAGTAAGTGGAAAAAATGGGTTTAGAGTGCAATCATTGAATAATGATTAGGTGGTAATCATTATACAGTGAGTGGTCCTTGGGAGATTTAAGTGAGGAATAATGGAATTTAAGTAGTAGACGTACTAGTTGGTTGCTGGACACATTTTTTCCTTCGTTCTTCCTGTGACTCCAATTAAAAATATGGTACCACATTATTATCAAAGTGGTGATATATTGATAGATCTAATTAAATA
>NW_026024189.1:0-294 GCF_019186545.1 Solanum stenotomum
CTACTATCTCAGCAAAAGTAATGTCTCTACATTCACTGTATAACCTGTTAGAGCCATATCCTTGGAGGTCATTTCATCCGAAGGCAGTTCACTTATTGAAATACCACTTTCATTCTTTATAAAAAAAATTATCCAGATATAAATCCTCAATACTCTTAGGCTCCAAGAAAAATTCAACAAGATACATGTCTTCAAAAAACTCAAAACCAATTTCTTATTTACTAGAGCTACAATCCAGAGAAGTTGTTGTAACATACCTCTCTGATATATCTATTTGAGGATGCCTATAGAACA
>NW_026024190.1:0-344 GCF_019186545.1 Solanum stenotomum
TAGGTCGCAGATGAAAACCACGGAAGTGTAGAACGGTCCGTAGATTGATCTACGGACCGTAGTCCACATCCGTGGTTTTACACTTGGTGAAAATTTGCAAGTACATCAAATGACGAACCCCATCTACGGTCCGTAGATGGATCTACGGTCCGTAGACGGGGTATCGTGGAAACAATCAGTGCCAGGTATCATACATTTTTGGCATATGGTTTCAACATTAACACAACCTAGTCATGCATATACACCATTGAAACATGCTAGTTCGTCATTCTTAAGATTCCTACCGATTATTATGCCCAACAATTTAGACTAGATATGAAACCCTAAGTCGAAACTAGCATATA
>NW_026024191.1:0-417 GCF_019186545.1 Solanum stenotomum
ACAGCTACTGTGCGGAAGAAGCGCGATGTCCTCAAAGAGATAACCGTGATGCTTCAGAAGCCATGTGGAAAACACTCTTTCTTCAGCCAAGAGGCTACTAACAGTGATCCCAAAGGCACTAGACCTGAAGCTACTGAAGAAGATACTGGGGAGGAAATTGTCTATAGGCCTCCTCTTCAGGGACGGTGGAAGGAAGGGAATGAGAAAACCACCCTCGAAGCATATGAGTTTACCCCCCGTGATTAATGCGACAATCAGAAAAAGAATGGCCTGAGTGGAGGCACATTTTGTCTTTTAGGAGCTTTATTGTATGTTTTTCACTTTCCTTGTAATCTTCAAGAAATGAATGAATGAAAATGAAATTTCCTTTGGTTTTCGAACTACGTTGAGCCTGAATTCTCCTTGGGAGATACGTAG
>NW_026024192.1:0-1242 GCF_019186545.1 Solanum stenotomum
AAGTTGAGCAGCCCTTCAGGAAAACGCAGCAAGGTTTTCATCAGTTCCAGCCCCGAAATCGAAAGATTTCTCCGTGAATTTTGTCACCAGGTATGTGGGTTCCTTTCACCCATTAGGTCCCTAGAATTCAGTCAGATTCTTGATTCCCTCCATATTATCTAGACCTAGGGTTTCTAGTATTTCAGCAGATTACTATGATTTAGTTATTGTAATGTTCCTAATCAGATTATCATGATTTTAGTATTGTATTGCATAGATTCTTGCATAACCTCAGAACCCTAGTTATGTAGTTCTTTTAGTTCATGAATTACATTAGCTAGGATAGATAAACATATATATATGCCTCAGTTTTTGAATGTTTCATTGTCAGATATACACATTGCATTTTCAGATTTTGCATGTCAGATTATTCAGCTATCCAGTTTACTTCAGTATGTTACAAATTTCATATATTCAGTTAGGAGTAGGCTTTAAACCGAGTTGGACTAGGGTCAGTCACCCTCAAGTTCAGAACTACATGCCCCCGTAGGTTATAAGTCCCATCTATGGGCATCAGTTAAGTGATTACGCCAGTCATGCCTCTATACCTCTGGCAGGGTATATTGGGTCCTCTCGAAAGGGCATATATATCGGACTCCACATTTATCTCATGTGGGTTTCTGTCGGTTATTAGTAGCTCCTATAGTCAGATTTTATTGCATTAACCAAGTTACCAGATACAGTTCAGTATTTAGTTTCAGCATGTTATAAACTTGGGCATTGCATTTAGTTAATTCATATTCAGTATGTTTAGCATATTTATAATATCAAATTATATCATTGCTTTATCGCTTTTTTTTAATTAACTGTTTATCCAGCTTTACTCTATCCTGCATGCTCAGTNTACAGATGCATACTCTGCGCTACATATTCTCGTGATGTAGGTTCAAGTCCTCAACTTTTAGATCACACATAGATCGGTTCCCGATCTTCAGTTCAGCAACATCAGTGGTGAGTCCTCATTCTTCAAGAACAATTGACATGATTATCTCTTTTTCTTTCAGTCTTTAGTTTCAGTTTTTGCTAGATTTAGCTGGGGAATGCCCCCAACATCTCTAGTCAATTAGAGGCTTTATTTCAAACATAGTTAGATTCAGTTTTAGCTTTGGAGTTTGATATTTCAGTTGTCATTAAACTCATAGATCCTTTATTCAAATATTAATGGGTATCCCCCATTATTTCATTTTATGATATGTTTCTAGC
>NW_026024193.1:0-848 GCF_019186545.1 Solanum stenotomum
ACTATCTAATTACACAAACATTTCTACCATATTTATTAATTTTTTCTATATTTTGAAATAATTATATTTTATCTTACTAATTAATAATTTCACATGCACCAGATTTCAAGTCAGATACACCTAGATATTTTTTCTATAAAATACACTGAAATAGGAAGAATAATGAGCGAGAACAAGTAGGGGAACAAAATTTGTCTATGTATCCCAAATACATGTAAATCACACTACATATATTTGGTGTGATTCGCATGTAACTGTGATACCAGAAACGCTAGCGAGATAGAAAGGAGGCGAGCTAAATTTGTCTATGTATTTCAGATACATGTGAATCTATTTGGATATAATATAATTATAATAAATTACACCTAAGTTTAATTTATCACAAGATAAATATCTGAACATATTTGAACATATCAAAATCTAATAAGATTCATAATATTAGAAGCTACCACATAACTAATCCTTTTTGGAATGTTGGCATGATTTGACCTAAAGAGCACAAGAAGTTGAGTTAGTTCCCAGCACATAAAGTCATTTCATTTTCTTCCTCTTGATTATAATGTAAAAAAATAAATCATAGATTTAACTCAACCACAAAAAGTTAGTTTACAAGGAAATAGTTATTTAAGTCGTATTAAGAAAATCATCCATTCATTTTACATCCAATGTGAGATTCTTCAACACCCATAATCTCACGCCCAAGCTAAACACATCTGGTGCATGACAATTTAATCTAAAGCCATATATCATCGACTAATAACAATTATGATATGTCACGTTTTAATACCATATAAAAAACAATGAACCTTGATATAACTAAACTCCAAAAACGGGCTCATAAAATGGAT
>NW_026024194.1:0-3405 GCF_019186545.1 Solanum stenotomum
ACTTGGGAATACTTAGTTCCCTTATAATCTTTGAATAAATGAACTTCATTCTTTACTTCTTACTCTTTACTCAACTTAAACTTCGAGTCTTAAAACAAAGTTAAAAGAACTTGCACAAGACATCTTGAAAGGACTCTAAGAACTTCCTAGGCTTGGCTCTTAACTTTCATTGAATTTGAATTTATGGATTCAAGGTTATGATTCTCGTTTCTAGATGATTTCTAGATGTTTAGAAGTCATTTAGAGTAGTTAGAATCAATAGGAAGTGTTAGTACACTTTAGAAGGCCTTAAATGGGCTAAACGATAAAAAACGGGAGGGCGAAGACGACCCGGGCGCGTCCCTGTCGTGCCGCGCCAGCCCTTAAGTTACTAGGGCTCGTTTCTGGTGCAGTGCTGGCCCGCCGCCCTAGCCTCTCTGGTGCAAATGGGGCATGCCGCGCCAGACCCTCTCTAGGTGCAATCTGAATGCAAATTCATTTCTAAATACAAGATCATTAATTGATGGCAAAGATATTTACTACCCATCATGAGTACATGTTTTTTCTTATTCTATATTTGATATCTACTTTAAAAAAAGAACATTTTTCAAATTATTGAGTTCAAGTTTAAAATTATCACAGTGTTACACACCAACAATTAGAAGATAAAACTTACAATATTACAAAGAAAAAAAAATGGGGTAAAGTTATTAGAAACAAAAAGTTGGATAAAGGGTAAAATAAGATTATTGAATGATTAGAACAAATCAAGCTAACGACACAATCATACCAACTCATTGGTTATGTAAAGAGAGAGTTTCTGTCATTACATTATAAAAAATTTGACAATACATTCACTTAACAAGAAATTTGTAGATTGAAATATCAAATTTTAGCAAAATCTAGTGATGCTTTACCAGAAGGCCTCTTACGATAGAAATAATCCCAATAATCAGAAAACAAGACATGTTTGTACACTGGTTTTTCTCCATATTTCAACATTTGTGAAAATGGACCAATGACACTGTCAAAGCAAGGATTCACAAATAGCGGTATGGATATTCGAGCCCTGCTCGAATCAACTGCTACACAATGCTCGATACTCTTGTATCGATCATTGCTCATGATCTGCAACGAGTCACCTATGTTAACCGCTAAGGCGCCTTTGATTGGATTTACGTGGATCCAATTATCGCCTTTAGTCCCTCGAACATATAGGCCTCCCGTGTCGTCCTGGAAGAGCTGAGTGATGCAGGAGACGTCGCAGTGTCGGCGAGCCCCAATGGTGATACTTGGATTTGGGCATGGTGGATAATAGTTTATGTTGATAGCCATAGTTCCCATCAAGAGAGGTCCTAAAGATTCATCAAATTCATTGACATTGAGACCCTTCAATAGCACCTCTAACAACTTTTTAGCAAGTGGTTTAGCCCACTTTTGATACTCCAAGACTTGGTTCCTATAAACCAGTGACAAAGTCAGGAATTTCATTAAGAGCGTATAAAATTTAATGGCAAGTTAATTTAATGTCAATTTAAAAAATTTCACTACGAGTGTTCAGAAAGTCCATCAGAAACAACATTTTTACCCCACAAAGGTAGAAATAAGATTTGCGCACATCATATTCTTATTTGTCGAATTATACTAAATATATTATTGTAAAAGGGACTAAAAGAAATTCCTAGTTAGATAGTATAATTCAGATTTAAGTTAAATACACCTTTATGAAATTTAGAGATAATGGTCAAAAACAGGCCTGAAGTAACATACTTTTGCAAGCCTCCTATCTGAACTATCATCAACTAATTATCAAAACACATCTCAAAATTAATGAGTCAGTTGTCATTGGGACGAAATTTTATGCCTAATTAACTAGTGACACAACCCTTTGTGATTGTATTGAGACACTTGGTGTAGTAAGTTTTTAGGTTTGTTTTAATAAATAGCTAACAAGAGTTTAGATAGAAAACACAAAAACCTTACAGTTAAAGATATGAAACTCATGAAAAAACTAATACTACAGGTATGTTTTTGTTACTTACTCAAAAACACGTGACCTACAAATTACACAGAACAGAAAACCCAAAAAGTTACCTTGTTTGAGAAGGCCAAAGACTGCTATCATTTTCTGGATTACAACCATGTTTTATACTATCCCTCCACTCCAAAACTTTCTCATTTTTATTACCAATAGCACTCCAAAACATCAACACAGATTCACCAGCACTATAACTCTCTTTATAATACTTTACTTTTTCTTCAGCTGGCAATTCGAAAAACTTGTGTGCTGCATCTTTCAAATCTTCAAGAACTTCAATTGGGATCCCATGATTGATGATTTGGAAGAACCCCCACTTGCTTGCTGCTTCTTGAATTGATTTTTCAACATTGAAATCATCAAAATTTGATAAATCAATTGTTGGGATTGATTCTTGATTGTCAATTTGGGATTTGTCTAGTCTGTGTTCTTTTGGTTGAATACATTGATTTGGGATAATTTCAAGGCTTCTGTCCACTAGGCCTTTTATTCCATTTGCTTTCTTGATTACAAAATCAAGTAAGTCATCATTTGGTTCAAATTTTGATGAAGTCATTTGTGTGTTGAATCTTGATGAGTGTGTACAAATGGAAGAAGGAAAATTAGGGTTTTCTTATGGTAGGTTTGAGATTGGTATGTGTGGGGGAGAATGGGGCTTGGCTATGAAATGATGGAAGAAGGAGATTTGGGGTTTTTATAGTGGGTTTGAGGGGGGAGGGGTGTTAGGGTTTTGCCCTGATTTTCTTACCATTTTGAAATTTATTTTTCTCTCGAAGGAAAGTCAAAGTATTACCATAAATGCTTCAACTTTTCCTATAGGAAAATATAATTTTCCTCCATATTTGGTTTATTATTTTCTTTAGAGGAATAGTCTGGGATCCTATAAATTGAATACACGTTTTCTCATACCAAGAACACAAGAACATTCACAATGTAGATATTTAAGAGTTTAGCTTAGGGGGAGATTTTCTCCCGATACGTTTATGCTTTTTCAATATTAGTTTTATAATATGTAGACCGTTTGGCCAAATCACATCAATAATATATTTTTGGTATGCATTTGTTTTTCATCTGATTTATCGACTATATGATTTGCAATTGTAAGCTTCCGCATAACGCCCCAATCACTTTCGAACCCAATAACGGGGAGGGGGGAGAATCAGGGTCGGTTTTGAATGGTGGGGTAGCATGTACTTTTTCAAATTTTAATCAGACGTTTTAGAGTCGAGTTTTTATGAATACAAAGCCACCTTTGTTAGGGAGTGATTTACTCTCAACGTATGATTTTCTAGCACGAATTCCAATTTAGTTAGATTCACTTTCAATTTTTTTTTCTTTTAAGTTTAATCAAACATCATCGTCATAAAATATATCTTCTAGAAATAGCT
>NW_026024195.1:0-386 GCF_019186545.1 Solanum stenotomum
GAAGCTCAACATGTAAAAAAGTTGATACAAAACTATTTTGCTTCTTTCATCAAAGTTGGAGATAAGGTTGGTGCTTCTAAATTTCTCAAGTTCAAGTACAATTGTTTTGAATAATGTGTTTGTGTCCATCTAGTATTAATACTTGGCTTTAATTCTAGTAATTATAATTGATTGTTTGTTAGTATATTATTGTTTTTGTTTGTTGGTTGTGTTATTCAATTGTTAATTTGATTTGATTATTGTTAGTTAGGTATAGATAATTGAAGATTTTTATTTTAAGGTTTTTTTAAAAAGAAATTAGGCATTTTTAAATTGGGCATTGTTAGTTAGTGAAGAATTAGCATTTTTATATTTTAAAAACTAGTTTAAACTTGAGAATATGTAAT
>NW_026024196.1:0-794 GCF_019186545.1 Solanum stenotomum
TAAATTTAGAAATAATATATTTGTTGAGTATAAGTACCAACACTAGTTGATCCTATTGATGACAAAATTGATTTTCTTGCAAGATCAATTTGTGTCCATCTATTGTTGACACATAACTTTAAATTTAGTTTTGACTTGTTTAGTTGGTAGATTTTGTTGTTGGAATTAAGTCAAAATTAAACTAGTTAAAGTTAAAAAGTTATTAAGTTGTTTAAATAAGTTAAAATAAATAATGTGGTTTAGTTGGTGGATTTAGTTGTTGGAATTAAGTCAAAACTAGTTAGACTTACAAAGTTGTTAAGTTGTTTAAATAAATTCAAATAAATAATGTGGTTTAGTTGGTTGATTTAGTTGTTGGAATTAAGTCAAAATTAAACTAGTTAAAGTTAAAAAGTTGTTAAGTTATTTAAATAAGTTAAAATTAATAATGTGGTTTAGTTGGTGGATTTAGTTGAGTTAAAAAGTTGTTAGTTATTTAAATAAGTTCAAATAAATAATGTGGTTTAGTTGGTGGATTTAGTTGTTGAAATTTATTCAAAATTAGTTAGACTGATCAAAATTAGTTATAAAAGTGACCTCCAGAAGTCGGTATTTGTAGGTCGATATTCACTGTATTTTTAGTAGTGATCCATCTAATGTACTCGGCTTTTCCTTTATGAAGCTCTTCCCAACAGACCTCGCTATTATGTAAGAGGTCTTGTTCTTCTAAGTAGTGAAGCTTCTCTTCCCAAATCTTAGCCTGATCAAACGCATTTCCAACAACTTATCTAGACCAAGTACTAAGATTTTTGCTA
>NW_026024197.1:0-215 GCF_019186545.1 Solanum stenotomum
ATAAACAAGTCTAGTTCAATCAATAGAATCAAGTTCAATCCATATTCATTACATAGAGAAAAGCCATAGCTAGGGTTATAAGAAAACTCATGGATTCTTAGGTTTGATGTTAAAACCATGTAAACTCAGTGATATAGTGAACAATCCCAATTCATTCATTAGAAATCATTTAGAAAGGAATCCATGGTGTTGAGTTGAAACCCTAACTACATTGA
>NW_026024198.1:0-327 GCF_019186545.1 Solanum stenotomum
AACCTAAAATCCCTTATCCACTTAATTACCTACCTACTCTAATCTCTCAAAACTCAATTTAATCTTTTACCTACAAAAATGAGCTCAATCGAAGCTCTAAAGACCAAGAATGTGAAGTTGGAATTTTGGAAATGAGGGTTGAATTCCAGACTGATCACAATATATCAATATATCCTCGAAGCCTTAGGGAAGTGAACGTGATGGTTAACTGAATCAGGTTAACACTAACCCTTCTCCGCGAACGCGAGGGTCAAGGGACCTGCCCTTCGCGAACGCGACACCAAGCTCTTCAACATGGAGACAATAGGCGCACTAACGCAAAGCACA
>NW_026024199.1:0-1451 GCF_019186545.1 Solanum stenotomum
TCTGCATCAGACCACACATTACTGTATATTTCGGAGTCCATAAAGAATCCACCTCCAATTTAATCATCACCTAAACTAACTATGCTAGTAAAATGAACTATTTTCGCGAGGCATAAGTACATATTTTCAATATCATAATATCCCCAAGTTATGTCCGGCATAATTTGAGTTGCTAAAGGACAAAAATCAAAGACCAGCATATTACAAAGGCAAAAAACTAAAGACCAATCCATTTTAAAGACATTTCGTGAATTCAATGTTCTCCTTTAGTGTCCGACTATCCTATATTCGTGCTAGATAGAGAACGTTACCTACCAAGAGACTCTCTAGTCTCTAGTCTCTACTCGAAGTCGAACTAACTAAGGAGTTTTCGTTAAGATTGAACTGGAGAGAGTATATCTGTTACAGATTGCTACAAGAATTATTATTGAAAAATCTCATCTTTTACATGTATTTCTGATCTCAAGAATAATTGCTTATTGGCTATTGCTAATACAATTATATTTGTCTCACTGAAAAACAATCAACTAATAAAATTTTGTGAGGTTATGTAAATTAATCGATATATAATTAGTGATGATTAAACTGAAATAATTTTCTTGCTTGAATGGTGCTGAAAAATAGTAAAAACCTCTTACCATTGTTTTTACTAAAATCAATAATCTTGCTAAGTATGTATATTAATTTTTGGATCTCAATTACAATGTTAGTTGGCAACTAGCTAATTTGTGAGGTAGTAGTCTGTTTGTTGCTATTGTTTAGGAGGATTAATGGAGTAAAGTTTATAGTAGAATAATTAGGAGTAACAGACGCGTTCTGTTATTAGTAGTTTTTATCTATTTAAGGACTTGTAATTGAGAAATAAAAAGCACTTCCACTTGCAGATTACTTTCCTTTATTGATGTTTTCGATTTCAATCAATGTCACCACAGGGAGATGAAATACTCTCTAACAGCACTATATATTGTCAACCCGTCAACTCTTGTGTTTTGGAATGTCTAGAGGAGGAAGTTGTTCCTCGCGTGGGGTTACTGTTTGATCCAAAAGGCGAACAAATGTTCATGTCCTTCTTTCTCATCTCAAAAACTCACTAGACAAATTTAAGTTGCTACACCCTATATTCACAGTGACCAACTTGTAAACTGCACGGGGTCTAAGCCACCACCTGCTTAGGAAAGGATATCACAGCTCTAGTGTTGCTCTACAAGAACGTCAACAGTACTAGAGCTGATTCCGGGACAGTGTTGTATGTTCATGCAGTCAAGGTCCTGACCTTCGACTCGTGCAAGAAGGGCAAGCTTTTGTCCGACACCAAAGGGCAACCGGACAGTGAGATGATCTGGAAATGGAGCTGTACAGCATTGGCCGAAGTTGCAATCCTTGAATCACTTGGAAACATCGAGTTCATTAAGTGACCAACAAAAGTTTGAAATTTCTACTAAAGGTTGCAT
>NW_026024200.1:0-341 GCF_019186545.1 Solanum stenotomum
CTGTGATGAACTTTCTCCAAACTGACCTATAGAGCCAACATTAGGAGAATTTGGCAACCCTCTAGATGCATTTATAGAACTACCTGCATAGCCTCCAAGATCAGATGCAGGATTCCTATTCCATTGAGAGTTAGCATCTCCAGCAGTATAGTGAGCAGTCCCTCCCCTTCCAGCTGTGGGTGAGTTGCTAGACTTCTTCTTGAAAGTGTGCTTGAAGTTAGCAGGGTAACCATGTAGTCTATAACAATTACCACTGGTATGACCTGTATGATGATAGTAATCACAATACAGACCTTGATTGCCTTTTGCAGCTTTAAGGTTGGAAGATGATCCATTAGGCA
>NW_026024201.1:0-933 GCF_019186545.1 Solanum stenotomum
ATGTGTATAAATTTTTCCAATAATCTTATATGTTCATCTTGTGTTTTGGAATATAATAATATATCATCAATTTACACTACACAATTTTCTATTTGTTTAAAGTAATTGTCCATAAAGTGTTGATATCTACCTGGTGCGTTTTTATATCCAAATGGTAATACATTCCATTCATAAAATCCTTGTAGTACAGTAAATGCTGTTAGTTTTTTAGATTCTTNNTGATAAAATCCTGATTTACAATCAAATTTACTAAAATAATTATATCCTTGTATTTGTCTTATCTTTAGTATTTTATTTGGTATCGGATAATTATATGTTTTGGTTTTTGCATTTAAATTTCTATAATCAATAACCATTCGTCTTTTTCCTCTTTTTTGTTCACTATGTTTATTTACGATAAATGTCGGGCTTGTGTGCTTACTATTGCTTTCTTGTATATATCCTTTTTCTAGTAATTCATTTATATGTATCTTAAATTCGGTTAAATCATTAAAATTATACTTTAATGGTTTTTGGGTTATTATACTATTATTATCAATTAACTCGATTTTTACTTTTGTTTTATGTTTTTCCCATCCTTGTAGAGTATCCTCACTATATAATGATTCTAACTTATCTTGAATTATTTTTACTTTATCTATAGAGAATATAATTAATTCTATTTTAGGGTCTTCTTCTTTTATATTTTCTAATTTTTGTGTAATTTTTTCACTTCCTTTTATCCATTCTGTTGTTTTTCGTTTTTTATTATTTACTCTTTTTGCTCCTATTTTTTGTTTACACGGTGTCGTGAACCACCAGTGTGTTTTTGTTATTATATGTGGGTATAATTTTTCTAAAAATGGCATTCCTAATAGCATATCTTTTGTAGTTAATTCAAAGTTATATATTTCTTCTATAGTTACTATCTTATCCCATATTTGTATTTTTATA
>NW_026024202.1:0-3111 GCF_019186545.1 Solanum stenotomum
AATTAAGTGTTTGATAAATCAGTAAAAGCATTTTTAAATGGAAGCAGAAGCAGTTTTTCTGTTGTTGTGAAAAAGCTAAATATTTCTATTTAAAAAAAAACAGAAGGAGAAACAAAAAATTATTTTTCCCAAGTCTAAAATATCATTTTCGTATATACATATTTACCAATATATTTCTTATTAATTAATTAGTATATTTCATAAGTTTGGTTAATTTTTTTTAAAAGAAGGTTTTTGGGTATTGGTTAATTTTTTTTTTCTTTTTAAGGTATAGAATTTGATCCAATATAGAACTGTTTTCATAAATAAAATTAATTTTAAATACTAAAATCTGAATACATATTATTTTATAGAAATATTGTCATTCTGATAGTTTAAATAAATATTTTAAAGTATTATTATTTTGACTAATTATGTTAAGTATTATGACTTAATTGCTAATTTTTCCATATAGAAAAGTCATCACATGGACGACCACCGCAGTAAAAATTGTACAACAAGTTATTTTAGTTGAACTTTAAAGTGTTGTACACGTGTCAATTGGAATCTGATTGCTAACTCCAAGTGGGTACTTCTTTTTTTTTAAAGTAAAATATGGGTGTTTATTAATACTGAAATGAATTAGCAATTACACCTCCATATACTTCCGCGGGTATGACCCAACCCACCACTAACCCAATACTAAAAAGTAAATAACTAAACATAAATTACTGGCCTATTCTCATTTCTAGATCGACGTATATATCCTTGTATGTAGGGTTTCCTAATCGTTGCCCTTTCATTTTCATTTCCCCTTTTTTCGCTCCTCTGTCTCTATCTTCACCCTTCATTGTCTCCATCTTCTCTTGCTTTGGATAATTAATGTGATGCTATTGGCCTCCTTGACCGCTGTTACAGCAAACAAGAGTAAGTAATTGAGATTTTTATTTTTTGTTTCCTTTTTGCTACTGGTGATCTCCTTATTTTCCAGCTGAGTTTTTGTGCTTTCCTGTAGTTGGTTTGTGACAGAATGCATAGAGCTCTGCCCTTCCACCTTTCGTTGATGATGACACAGACTTCTCCAGGTTAAATTGTTCCATCTTGCCTCCAGATCCTCCCTTTCGAGACCTTTTTGCTGGCTGCTGTAGTAGCTAGATAACATTTCACTTTTTGTTGCCTTTAAGGCTTTTGTAAATATTATGTTTCGTGAAAAATTCATGTTGTAGCCTTGGTTGCCCCTATCCCTTTAGCGGTGATACTCTTAAATATGGACATAGTAGCTTGTCATTGTTAACTATCTTTCTCCCTTCTATCTCCATGCTATTAAAGTCTGTAAGAGAGAAATTTCCTTTATCTATTGCTCTGTTTGCACAGTGATCTGCTAATTTGTTGCCCTCCCTTAGAATATGCTGAAAAATGACTTGTTTACCTTGTAAGCATGCTTTGCTCTCTGCTACCATGTCTGCAATTAACCATGGACATGCCCATTCACCCACTAGCACTTTATATAATAACATTGAATCTGTTTGAATGATGATTCGATTGTTTTGTGTCTGTTTGCTATGTTTGCTTGCCTCTAGTATTGCCTTTGCTTCTGCAACTGTGTTAGTAGTATCTTCTATGCATGCCCCTTTTGCATATTCAATATCTCCTTGTTCATTCCGTACACAAAATGCATATGAACTGATTCCCGGATTTCCCCTTGATACTCCATCTGTATTATACTTTACCCAATCTTTGGGTGGAAATTCCCATAGTATCTTCTTGACCTTCATTTTAGGACTGTAGTGCTGCAAGTGCTCCACCATATTAGGCCAGTTAGGAAAATTCATGCTAGGTTTTCTCATTTTTATCAGCATATATATATTCCTAGAAACATTGTGGATGATTCTAGCTACTGTTGTTTTCTTTCCTTCATGCTTCATTCTATTCCTTTTCCTCCATAGTTCCCATATTACAAAGCTAGGTATTGCTTCCAAGTGGGTACCACACACCAGCATAGGTAATTTTGTAAGTATCTTCCCAGTATCTTTATTCTAGAAATTGCCCAGAATTATTTTTTTTGATGACAAGGGAAACCGCAGCTGCTATCCTTTAGGTGCGCATAGGGTAAAACCTCCGCTCCTATGCAATAGCTCGCAAACCACATAAGAGAGGTAACCCGCACTAGGCAAGCCCGGTGCGACGAGCTCGACCCAGAATTATCTACTTCAATTAATTGCACAAAATTACTCTCTCACACTATATTCATTCTAGAAATTACTCTCTCACTTATCTTCGTCTCTTCAGGTATATATGCTCCTTCTATTTATTGCCCAGATTTTTTTGTTTCTTATTTTCTTTGTCTTTCTCTACAATTCTTGTAATGAGAACTTTTAAGTGAATTATTACAAATTTTAAAAAGAGAACTCGAGAATGAAAATCAAAGAGAGAAAAGAAAATTCTTACAAGTTTTTGGTTAGTCAACTATACATACAAATCGAGAGAATTCGTGACCTCATGTCTACATTCGCCAAAGCTTGCAGGATTCACATTACACCGACTTTGAGAAATCTCAATCTCACTTCACAAACTCCGTGGAGAAAACCTTGAATGGCCATGATGTTGCATTGAGTAAGAGCTTGCTCTTTGTCATCTCATGATGTTCTGATTCTTGATATCAATATATCATGCACGCTATTCCTATTCAAGAAAAGTATACATATTGGGTGTGAAATATTTTTCCAAATCAACTCATTTTCCTCAAATTTAAAGAAAATGACTTTCCATTCAAACTTAAGGAAAATATTTTCTTAAACTCTCTTCCAACTTCAAATTACAATTTTTTTTAAAAACATCAATTTATTTTGTCCCTATCCTCAAACCAACCCCTTTACCACCCTCCCAAAAATAATAATTTAAAGCTTGTTTCTAAAAAAAATATTTTTAACTACAATTTTTTTACCCCACCCTCACCCCTACCACCCCCAAACAAATATTAAAAGTTGTTTTTAAAAAATATTTTTAATTTCAATTTTTTATTTTTTTACCCCACCCCCTACCCTTGCCCCCATCAGCCCCCCACCCCTTTCAAAAAATAATAATTTAAATTTATTTTTAAAAAATATTTTCAACTTTAAAATTTTATTTTTT
>NW_026024202.1:3325-4729 GCF_019186545.1 Solanum stenotomum
CCCCCCCCCCCCCCACCAGGCCCCAACCATCCCCAAAAAAATTTTAAGTTTGTTTTTAAAAAATATTTTTCAATTTCAAAAATTATTTTCTACTTTAGTAAAAATAAAAGATATTTCTAAAAAAAAAATTAATTCATAAATCAAACACTAAAAATATTTTCCGAAAAATATTTTCTACTCACCAACCAAACATGAAAAAATAAGTCAAAGATCTACTTATTTTCCTCCATACCAAACACACCCATCATATTTCTGCCATTTGAATGGGGTTAAACTAAATAAGCCACTCATTTTGTTTTAATTTGTGACATATTATCTTTGTGGCATAAAAATCCACACACTACTCCATGTCAAACCTCTAGAAAAAAATTAAAGAACAGGAACAAAACAAAAACACTCAACTATATTAATCATTAAAAAAAAAAAAATTGATGTGACAAAATAAATTATATTCTAACTGACGAAGCTTCGAATGACTGAGATTATTACCTGGATACGTGAAATGATAATCACCAAAATTTAAATTTGGCATATCAATCGACCATAACTCAACTAATGATTTCACTTTAAAAGTAACACAATTTGAACGTTTTCTCTGCCAAGCTCTTTATTTTTTTGTTCACAAGGAACCAAATGCAGAACCAGTAATAGCATTAAAACTAATGTACTGGCTGCTCAAGGTTCATCAGATTTTATTTATCGAACACTTTGTGCAATTTTGGCTTAAAATAAAATAGTATTGCATATGGTTCTGCAAGTATAGTTTATGGAATTTAGTATTACCATCATCATATTTTACAAGTCCTCAATTAGGATGCGATATTATATTATGGTTTTCCTTTCTTTTTTTGAGAAAGAAAATCGACTTATTAGTCACTAGATTTGTTTTGTATATATGAAGGAATTAATTGCAGGAGATTAGAAATGATCATATTCAAGGAAGTACAAGTGACCTACAAATACATTGAACAATATTATGCGTATTTATATATGGTGATTGAAACTTTTTAAAGGAAACGAGATAGACTTAAAATTACATTAAGATTGGTTTAAAAAATGTACAATTGTTTACATATATAGCTTCTGCCTGTATTTAAACTTTGGTAGACTTTTCTTTTATATAGGAAATATCTCATAGAAATTCTATAGATGCGGTAAATATTGTTAGATTAATCAATTAGAGCACTTCACAAATGCCTAAGTATATATCTAATTATGTCTGTTTCGTAACATATTTATTGCATTGTGCCAAGGAGGAATAATTTCTTAAGGATTGTGTATCGTTTTCGTTTTTGATGTGATAACATAAATGTATGGTCCTAAGGAATACAAATATTATGCTTCAAAACAACTAATATGTAATATTATTATAGTGCCATGGTAGAAGGCTAATGAACTGGAGGT
>NW_026024203.1:0-2389 GCF_019186545.1 Solanum stenotomum
ATAGTTTTGGTGAGTGCGGTACGGCAAGGTGCCATATGATTGATTCCTATTGAATTAAATTATAAATAATTAATGAATGATCCAATAGAAACGAACTTTGATAATTATCAGTCAACTATACTTGATTATCTTTTGTTTTGTCTTAGAGAAGCTAAGNCTTTTTCAAATCTAGAGTTGGTAGTTTCTTGTAATATAATATTAGTATTAATTAATGTGCAAAACTCTTTTATTACTCTTTCGAATTGTATGACTATATATCTCATGGGAGCTTAGGTTATCTGAAAGAGAACATATTTATTTGATCAACACACCACTTGGCTCACATGACGGCCTTATTTTTTTGGACAGTGGATAGCAATGCCTGCTCTGATATCATACTGATAATATTTGATTATTTCATATATAAAACATAATTATATTTACTTCATTAATTATATATGTCTTTAACAATTTCCTCATATAATATCAGTCTAAATAACCCTTCTCATGAAGTAAATCTTTTGGCTATATATATATATCCTTGTAGAAAGTGGTTCTTAGGTTGTGTTCGGTATAAAGGAAAATGTTTTTAGAGAATAAGTGAATTTTCTACTTATTTTTTAGTGTTTAGTATAGATAAGCATAAAAAATTATTTTACCCTAAAAACATTTATATAAATTCAGAAAAATACTACGAGAGGTCATGTGTTGCAGAGGTAAGGCTCACATCCACTCCATTTATGTAACCATAATTATCAATACATAGGGTGGGGTCAAAGCCAAACCCCCATCACCTTCGAGTGTTCATAACTCAGGGTGAAACAACTTAATATGAACCAAAAAAAGAAAAAGAGGTGAGGGTAGGGAGGTAGGGGCTAATGTGGGGGTGGAAATGAGGTCTGTTGGAGGATGGAAAGGACACAATCAATGTGAAATATCACTAATAAAACTTGTGTTTCCTATTGTTATTAGAAAACTCATTTTTAAAAAAAACTCATTTTCTTAGAAAAAATATTTTTCAACATATTTGACCAACCGAACACACCCTTAATTTTCAATTGTTTGTTATCTTTAGTTACTAGTTTCTATTCGAGCAATGTTATAAACAGGAAACTCCAGTAGAAAATGTTTTACCCCCTTTTACTGGCCTATTCAATGCAATATATAGATTAATATATGTTTTTCCTAAATAATTGAGAATATATTTTTTTTGGAGGGAAGAAATAATTTTAAAAATTTTCAATTGGTTTTGTAATATTCCTCCGCAGCCCCCACCCCCACCACACACCAACCACACACAAAATCCAGCAGATAAAATCATTAAAAAAATGCTTCCGCTGCACAAAGTGGAAACTACAACGTACAATTATATAAATGTCAAGTCAAAATTGATATATTTTAATCTACACACTTCCTAATAAGTAGTAGGTTATATTTTATTTTAATTAATCATAAAACGAGAGACGCAGCCCCAACTAAAAATAATTGATATAAATTATATAGTCTGAACATTTCGTGCATGAATTGTCCTCTTAATTAGAAATTGTCAAAGTTGGCTCATTCGTAGACATTTTTATTGACCTATAAATACATCCACATATTACTCTCATATATCATCACTCATAATCATTAACAACAAATAGAAGTGTACAACTTCATTAAAAAAAAAAAAATGGCTTCTCGTAGCGTTCTCTTTATTTATGTGTTAGTCATGTTTTCTCTAGCAGGCATGGCATTTTCGGAGTTGTCCGATGATTTCTACCACCATATTTGTCCCAAAGCTTTACCAACCATTAAACGGGTTGTTGAGGATGCAGTCAGAAAAGAGAGACGAATGGGTGCTTCTTTGCTACGTTTACATTTTCATGATTGTTTCGTTAATGTGAGTTTCTTTTTTTATCTCCCGGCCCACTTAATATTTGATACTTTAATTTGGTTGCTATATACGTCGTTATTAATTATTCTAAAATGCAGGGTTGTGATGCTTCGATTCTTCTTGATCAAACTTCTACTATTAATAGTGAAAAGACTTCTCGTGCTAATAACAATTCAGCTAGAGGATTTGAGGTGATTGATAAAATTAAATCAGAGGTTGATAAAGTTTGTGGACGCCAAGTTGTGTCTTGTGCTGACATCTTAGCTGTTGCAGCTCGTGACTCTGTAGTTGCTGTGCGTATTATTGCTACTCCCTTATTATCTTAAAATAAGATAAATTAAATATATACTTCTCTAGCTTAATTATGAATTTGTTTCTTAACATGATATTTTTACATGAACAGCTACATGGACCAAGTTGGAAAGTGAAACTCGGAAGAAGAGACTCGACTACAGCAAGTAGAACCGCGGCCAACGACAATATTCCAACTCCGTTTATGGACTTACCTGCACTTATCAAAAACTTCAAGAAGCA
>NW_026024204.1:0-386 GCF_019186545.1 Solanum stenotomum
AAAACTTAAGCCTTAAACCTTAAAAACCCATGGATAAAAACTTAGACCTTATACCCAAAAATTTTTTAAACCCTTCCGCCTAAGCCATAGGGCTAAACCCTAAGAAACCCTAAACTTTATGAAATAAAAGAAACCCTAAAAANCCTAAAAACCTTATAAATCCCCTATCATCTAAGAACCCCTTAATCGTTAAAAAAATCATAGCAATCCTAAAACCCTGTACTTAAATATTCCTCTAAAACTAATAAAACACTAGAAAATCTTAAGCACAAAACCCTGAATCCTAAAACCCCTTAAAAAAACCAAACCCTAAGAAATCTTAAACGCTAAATAATATACCCTAAGAAACTCTAAATCGTTAACCCTAAATCATAGGGCTAAACCTT
>NW_026024205.1:0-5313 GCF_019186545.1 Solanum stenotomum
CCGGGCTCCCATAAACCCGACGGGTACGCTCGTGCACAATAAAAGAAACCAGTTGCACGGACCCTATAAGCCCGGCAGATGCACTGGCATTTGAAGTAAAAGAATGGAGCTAGAAGGTCGATCACAATATTACCAATTTTTGGACTTTAACTGAGCCATTCCCAATTGTATTCCAAGATCTCATTACGTCCCGGACTATAATCTGAACATCTCCAACCTCCAAAACCTCAACTTACAGATGAGAGTAATCAAGACTAAATTGAAGCTTCATTAAGGAATTGGGAATGCACCACGTGTAAGCTAGACCACGGACTAGAACCGGGTACTATAGCTAATGACTCAACCTATATGGGCTAGAACACGGACTCGAACCGGGTGTTGTAGACAAAGGTCGGGCATGGTGGGCTGGACCACGGACTCGAACCGGGTACTGTAGCCAAAATCAGATCACAGGTAAGCTGGACCACGAACTCTAACCGGGTATCTGTAGCCGATAGAAAAGCAGGGCATTATGGATACAAGGTCATAAGCTGAGTTACCGCCTAGCTAAGGCTCAGACTATCAGACTCAAGTCTGCTATATCAGTTTACAAGGAGCTGACCTTCCGAAACTACGTCGGAAAAAACTCTACTCCCCAACGACATCCGATACCTTGCACGTCTACGGCAACACTAGTCTAAGCCTAGACTAAGGTTAAACATACTTCAAATCAACATGATCATATACAACACAAGGTATGGATGTTCAATAATATCAAGAGTCATGCTTTCATAATCCAACAATTTCCCGAAATAAGGTCCAAAGAAAGAATTATAGAAATTTAGCATGCTCGACACCCGAACCCCTCCATACTCAAGCATATCAATAAACAATTGCCTAAGCTTCTTCAATCTAATGAGGGGAAAGCCATAGCCTACGTGAAAGCCGATCACGCGTGCTGCAACTCACTGTTCCATAGCTTTTCCCCTCCGAACGGTCTATAAATGCTTCCCCACTATCAAAAGGTTAATCACCTCGTCATTACGAATATGTTGACACTAAAATTATATTTTTTGGAGAAGGACTCAAAATTGGGTCTAAAACGGGATTGTGGGACGCACAGTTGGAATCCCAAAAATGAATTCGTGAAAACGTCCCAAATGCCCTACTAAATTAATACCCCAAAATTTAGCACAAAAAGATGCCTAAAACATAGCAAATCAGCCCCACCAATTAAAATCAGTAATAAGTCTCGACTGACGACTTGGCAGCCCCTTGATCACCAAATTATGGAAGAACGACACCCTTCCAACCCAAACAGATTATACCACGACGATCCTTGTGAAAACTCTACAAGTTAGCCTCAAGAATGACTCAATACGGACGTAAGATGATCAAGATCTAACCTTTCACAGTTCAACAAATATTCATTCCGAAAATCAATATGCCACGTCACCACCGCGTTAGAATTCAACAACTCTTCAAACATAAAATTTGATATTCCAGACTCGTTCAGAGTCGGAAAAACCAAAACCATATATGGAATCTGATTGGTATTGATATTTCGGACTCAACGGTGCAGTCATAATTTCCATTGGAGATCATTTNCACAGTTCAACAAATATTCATTCCGAAAATCAATATGCCACGTCACCACCGCGTTAGAATTCAACAACTCTTCAAACATAAAATTTGATATTCCAGACTCGTTCAGAGTCGGAAAAACCAAAACCATATATGGAATCTGATTGGTATTGATATTTCGGACTCAACGGTGCAGTCATAATTTCCATTGGAGATCATTTCGATGAAAATGTGGTCCCACAACCAGTATCGGTTTGAGCTAGATTCCACAACGGGCATCTAAATCCTCGGGAAGTGAACAAAGGGTCGTTCTAGACCAAAATAGATATTCTGAAGCTAACCTAGCTGTCAGTATTTTCATATGAGCGCGTCTTCCAAGAAACTTGACCAAAGTCAACTATAGGCCAAATTGCAAGGGCAAAAACGTCAAATGCCCCTAAACTTATACCGATTGCCTCGATACTCGTGTTGACCATGCTACCAGCCAAATCTTGCCGTTTCGGAGCTGATGGAATCGTCAGAATTTTATTCTGAGGTCTTTTACCTGAATTTAGGACCGAAGTTAACTTTTCAAATTATAAAATTTCCAAAATAGGGAAACGAGCCTAAAACCTAAACAAACGACCAGGCGACCGAGAAGCCAGTGCCAGCAAGTCATAAATGACTTGGGGTTACTACAGGAACGCTCTAAATGATGGAATGAATGCTTTAATTTTAAAATGACCTGGAGGGTCATTACAATATCTACTACTAAAAGAACTTTCGTCCGTGAAAGTAAGAGTCAAGAACTACCTGAAGGCTCAAATAAGACGGGGAACTGCGCCCACATCTCATGCTCGGTCTCCCAGGTAGCCTCCTCAACTGGACGATGTCTCCAATGGACCTTAACCACAGGAATGGCTCTGGAACGCAACCGTCGGACATCTCTTGCCAAAATAGCAACTGGCTCCTCAATGTATCTCGAATTGTCATCGAAGTCAACTGCATCATACTGAATCACGTGGGACTCATCTGGAACATACCGGCGCAACATCGAAACATAAAAAACTAGGTGAATAGCTGAAAAGGTCGGGGGCAAAGCTAACTCATATGCGACCTCCCCAACTGTCCTCAATATCTCAAAAGGACCTATATACCTGGGGCTAAGCTTGCCCCGCCTCCCAAATCTCATTACACCCTTCATGGGCGACACACGGAGGAATACTCTATCACCAACAGCAAATTTCAACGGTCGACGCCTACGGTCTGCATAACTCTGATGTCTACTCTGGGCTATCTAGAGCCTATCCTGAATTACCCTCACATGATCTAAACCCTCTCGCATCAAGTTTGTATCGCACGGCCTGGGCTCTGTAAACTCAAACCAACCAACTGGAGAGCCACAATGCCTACCATATAAGGCCTCGAATGGGGCATCTGAATACTCTAGTGGTGGATGTTGTTGTACACAAACTCTGCCAAAAGCAAATACTGGTCCCACTGACCCCCATAATCTATAACACAACCCCGCAACATGTCCTCAAGAACCTGAATCGTGCGCTCCGACAGACCATCAGTCTGTGGGTGGAAAGTTGTGCTATGGTCAACACGGGTACCCAACTCATCCTTGAAGGTCCTCTAGAAGCTAGATGTGAACAGTAGGCCCCGGTCTGAGATGATTGAAATAGGCACACCATGAAGAAGAACCACATCTCGAATGCAGATACGGGCTACCCTCTCAGCACTGTAGGAAGTATGGACAGGAATGAAGTGTGCTGACTTGGTCAATCGATCCATAGTGACCCAAATACTATCACGACCACGGGAAGTGCGGGTTAATCCTACAACAAAGTCCGTGGTGATCCTCTCCCATTTCCACTCAGGAATTAGTAATCTCTGAAGCTCGCCACCAGGCCTCAAATGCTCGGCCATAACCTGCTGACAACTCAAGCAACGCGATACATAATTTGCAATATCTCTCCTCATGCCGCTCCAATAGTAGTGCTGTCTCAAGTCCCGATTCATCATAGTTGTGCCCGAATGAATAGAATATTTGGAGTCATGAGCCTCGGTAATAATCATCTGAATCAAACCCCCCAATCTTGGAACACAAAGTCGATCACCAAATATTAAAACCCCATCAAAATCTAAGGTAGCCAGGCCAGTGTCGTATCCCAAAACTCGATCTCGAAGTGCCACTAAGTCCTCATCCTCAAACTAACCGCTGCGAATCCGATCCAGCAGAGATGACTGAGCATGCACATAAGCTAGTACACACCAAGAATCAGAGATATGAAGCTGTATCATCCGGTTAGCTAAGAACTNGGTAGCCAGTCCAGTGTCGTATCCCAAAACTCGATCTCGAAGTGTCACTAAGTCCTCATCCTCAAACTAACGGCTGCGAATCCGATCCAGCAGAGATGACTGAGCATGCACATAAGCTAGTACACACCAAGAATCAGAGATATGAAGCTGTATCATCCGGTTAGCTAAGAACTGGATGTCTGAAGCTCGTGGTCGCACCGTAGAAGAAAGAAAGGCTAGACTACTCATACTCAATGCCTTCCGACTCAAGGCGTCCGCTACTACATTCGCCTTGCCCGGATGGTAAAGAATAGAGAGGTCACAGTCCTTCAGGAGCTCAATCCAACGACGTTGTCTAGAATTAAGATCCCTCTATCTCATATTGTACTGAAGGCTCCTGTGATAAGTATAGATCTCGCATCAAACTCCATACAGGTAATGCCTCCAAATCTTAAGCGCAAAAACTACCGCCGCAAACTCTAAGTCATGAGTGGGGTAGTTGTGCTCGTGCGGCTTAAGCTACCTCGACGCATAAGCAATAACGCGGCACTGCTGCATCAGTACACAATCCAAACCAATGCCGGTTGCGTCACAATAAACAGTAAACTCCTCGCCCTCAACTGAAAAAGTCAATATAGGAGCGGTGGTAAGCAACTCCTTAAGCCTCAAAAAGCTTCTCTCACTTTCCTCTGACCACAAAAATGGAACATACTGGCGAGTCAACCGAGTCAAAGGTGCTGCTATAGTAGAAAATCTCTTAACAAAATGCCTGTAGTGGCCAGCCAATCCGACGAAGCTACGAAAATCAGTCACAGAGGTGGGCCTGGCCCAATCACGAAACGCGTCAATCATAGCGGGATCTACCATAATACCATCCTTAGACACCACGTGCCCCAAAAATGCTACGGGATCATGCCAAAACTAGCACTTTGAGAACTTGGCATGAATTCGCTGGCCTCTCAATGTCTGGAGCACTATCCTCAAATACTGCTCATGCTCCTCTCGGCTCCGTGAGTATACTAGAATGTCATCTATGAAGACTATGACAAACGAATCCAAGTACGACCTAAACACCCTAGTCATCAAGTCCATGAGCGTGGCAGGGGCGTTAGTCAACCCAAAAGACATCACTAGGAACTCATAGTGGCCGTAACGAGTCCTAAATGCAGTTTTAGGGACGTCCGCTGCTCTAATCTTCAACTGGTGGTAGCCGGATCTTAAATCAATCTTAGAAAATACCACGGCACCCTGAAGTTCGTCAAATAGATAATCAATCCTAGGCATGGGGTAACGGTTCTTCACTGTCACCTTGTTCAACTGCCTGTAGTCGATGCACAATCGCATAGTACCGTCATTTTTCTTCACGAAGAGGACTAGGGCACCCCAAGGCGATAGACTAGGCCAAATGAATCCCTTATCTAAGAGATCCTGAATCTGAACACTTAGCTCCGTACTCAAGCATATCAA
>NW_026024206.1:0-805 GCF_019186545.1 Solanum stenotomum
AACCTCTCGGCACTGAAAGTAGTATGAACGGGAAGGAAGTGTGCTGACTTGGTTAATCGATCCACGATGACCCAAATGCTGTCAACACCTCTAGAAGTACGAGGCAGCCCCACAACGAAGTCCATAGTGATACGCTCCCACTTCCACTCCGGAATGGGTAATCTCTGGAACTCGCCACCAGGCCTCTAATGCTCTGCCTTTACCTGCTGGCAGCATAGGCAACGGGAAACAAAGTCAGCAATATCTCTCCTCATGCCACTCCACTAGTAATGCTGCCTCAAATCGCGATACATCTTCGCTGTGCCCGGATGGATAGAGTATTTGGACTCATGGGCCTCAGAAAGTATCAACTGTATCAAATCTCCAACTCTCGGAACACAGATGCGGCCGGCAAATTTCAACACTCCATCAGGATCTAAGGTAGCCTGACCACCATCACCCGCTAACACTCGATCTCTAAGGGCCACCAAGGTATCATCCTCCAACTGGAAACCACGGATCCTATCAAGCAAAGAAGACTGAACTCCCATAAAGGCCAAGACGCATCTAGAATCTGAGATATCCAACCGAACCATGCTATTAGCTAAGGACTGAATGTCCAAAGCTAAGGGTCGCTCCTCAACAGATAAGAAGGCTAGACTACCCATACTCACTGTTTTTCGACTCAAGGCGTCCGCTACCACATTCGCCTTGTCCGGATGATAGAGAATAGAGAGGTCGTAGTCCTTCAGGAGCTCAATCCAACGACGCTGCCTCAAATTAAGGTCCCTCTGGCTCTTGATGTACTGAAGACTCCTATGATCGG
>NW_026024207.1:0-805 GCF_019186545.1 Solanum stenotomum
ACCAACCTATACTAAACAGATCATATTAACAGCCAGAACCAACAGTATATCCTCATCAACCTCAGATCAACAAATAAGAGCAAGTAGATCAAATTCCACATAAGAAGGGTAAACCGATACAATCCACACATCACAGAAAAAGATAAGGAAAATGCGATGCAAAATGCAATAATGATGTCATGTAGTCGTGATGCATGTCTGTCCTACGATACACATCTGTTGACGTAATCAGTCCGCGCTGAATACTCAAATCAGAACCCATGGGGGCCACACATGGACCATGTATCACCGCCGGAACCAGATCCCATCGGCATTCAAATCGCTAGTCGGAGCTAGTCCATCTCATATATCTCTAGCCGGAGCTAGTCTCAACTGTGTCTCATATCCATCCATCCTCATATCAATGTCTTAGAACTCATGCAACAGATAGTTCACATATGAGATGAATAATGAATATGCACATGTCATCAATCACAATCATATCACGATCACATCATAGTATTACACATCATCTGTCTCAATCACAACCATATCACGACCACATCATAGTATTACACATCACCTGTCTCAATCACAACCATATCACGGCCACATCATAGTATTACACATCACCTGTCTCAATCACAACCATATCACGACCACATCATAGTATTACACATCATCTGTCTCAACATCAATGTCTGTATCAATCATAGCCTACTCATGTTTTTCTATCCCCTCAATATCAGTTATCACATGACTTATTCAACAAATTCAAGTCGCATACAACACATTTAGCTCGTTTTATTCCCCATCTTTTATTTAC
>NW_026024208.1:0-434 GCF_019186545.1 Solanum stenotomum
CCACCAATGATATTGCTGAATACGGATCAGGAACCGATCTCCGCGTGATTTGAATGTTAAGGACCTGAACCTACATTAAGAGAAGATGTAGCGTAGACTATGTATCAGTAGTTGAAACATTCTGAGCATGCGTGACATGATAAAGCTGAACAAATATATATATAACTTAATAGAGCATATTGAACAATAATATGATCTGAGCGTTATTAAAAAGAGTTTAGGTATTTGGTTAAGGGTTTTTAGGTTAGTGTTTAGAGCTTAAATTTTTTTAAAAAAAATTGGTCAGGAGTTTTTTTCAATTTAGGATTGTTAAAGATTTTTTAGGATCATTATTGTTTTTACGATATATGAGCTCTAAGGGTTTAGGACTTGGGGTTTTAGATTAAGGAATTTTTTTAGCGTTTTCAAGATTTGTTTTCGGGATTTTTAGTTTT
>NW_026024209.1:0-263 GCF_019186545.1 Solanum stenotomum
GCTATTTCAAAAAATAATTATTTTTTTGGAGTTATTTTGAACTACGAAAAATACGAATGTTTTTTTTATTTTTCTATGTTATATTAGTTTATAGTATTTAAGTTTTAAAATTTATAATAATTTTACTTAAGTTTATTTTAAAGATATTTTTTTTTAATTTTTACGTATATAAGTTTGTAAGTTAAGTTTAATAAAGTTTTTTTTTTTAGTTTTTGAGCTTATGTAGTTATGTTAAAAGTTTTAAAGATTTGAATCTTTTGAAG
>NW_026024210.1:0-1425 GCF_019186545.1 Solanum stenotomum
TGAACCCTCATCATGGCTGACTACAAGCCGAAGATTAACTCAAGCATACAACGGTTAAAAACTGAATAAAATTCATTGAACTCAATTACAAATCTTAAACTCAAATGAATCTTTGAATAAAAATAATATATTCAACTCGCCATAAAATAGGCAACTTAAGTTTATAAAACATTTAACAAAATAAATGAACAGACTTTTGAAACTCTACTGTCTATTTATGAAGCCTCTAACTGACAAACATGAAAGTCGAGAGAAGACCCACGATATCCTAATAATTGATATAACTAAAATTACAAGTGGAACCCTCCAGAAGCAAGGAGGCTCACCATAGCTAACTTGAACTGCATGCGGTATCAACGAAGCGCCTGTTGATGATCCTGAGTACCTGTATGTGCATCAATGCAAGCGAAATGGCTCAGTAAATGGAATGTACAAGCATGTAAGGGGAAATCTGAAGCATAACATAAACTTGAACTTGATAAAAAGAAACATGCTTACCTCTTCTCAAACTTACTCAACTCAAGGAATTCTCAAGGATACTCAAAACTACTCAAACTTGCTTAACTAAGAAGTGCTCAAGGATAAGATACTCAACTCAGTAACAAGGTTCTCAACTCGGTATTAAGGTTCTCAACATAGTGAAATGGGACTAAACACAACAATAAGGTACTTGATTCAATGAAGCTCAGTTCAATTCAAGATATTCAACTCAAGATACACAATAAGAAAGGAACAATAAAAGATGCAATATATGGAAAGCTTTTAAAATAGTCTATAGCAACTCAATGTATTGAAGAATAAAATAACAACTCAATTTGTATATAATAAAATGTAATATAACTCTATGGGAGAATCTCTAACCGACAACCATCACTATGAGCTATGTGATAATACAGCATCTCGGCCACACTGCCAGAACTGTCCTATACTTTTCCGGGGTATAGAACCTCTCAACTAAATAGATCCACAAGTCTATGCTAAGAAGCAGTAATGAATCATCTAAAAAGTATGACCCTTTCTACCAACGTTAGCTACATGGTGTATGAAGATTTGAGTTATTATGAACTCGTCCCTATATCGATGCTCAATACTACTCCCAAAATATACTCAGCTCATATGTTAAAAAAAACATAACTCTTTTTTTGGTTTGAGATTATTACTCAGAATCTTTCTCTAAAAAGAGATGTTACTCAAGCTGCTCTAAACTCTTTTGAAAATCTCAGTTTACTCCTCCTTTAAATGTGAAAACATTTACTCTCTGGATTAATTAGTTCCCATATATCATTTTAAAGAAAATGAACTCGACCCTACTTTTTCTCAACTCAAGTACTCAAGTCTTAAAACAAGTTTAGAAAAAAATTGTAAAATACTTCTCAGAAAAAAATTCATGTCGAAATATGGATGTGAACGACTCAATTCAAGGTT
>NW_026024211.1:0-556 GCF_019186545.1 Solanum stenotomum
CACACAATGCACAACTTAGGAGAAAAAATCTCCATTTAAAACACACATCATACAACATGAGAGAATAGGACTACTTCTACGAACTCAATATGCATGCAACTTAGACATATTCCGTTTCATTGGAGGAATTTCCTCCTCCAACTCAAATCATGCTTATCATATGATCTTCGGCCAATTATGCAATTACTTCTTAAAAGCACATTTAAACCATTCACCTCATGAATCACATAGGTTACTTACNACTTACTCTAATTGCCTATCAACATGAGGGGCATGAAACATGAAAACTCATTTTTTATCTCAAAACATGAATTCTCAAAAACATACCTTTCATAAGGAAATCATCAGAATATAAAAATCACACATGACTTCTAAAACATAACATAGGCCCATCTAGGAACTCTTGGTCTCAAGCTAGAATAGGAATGGAAGAAAGAGATGAGGATGTCGGGATTTCAACAAATCATGCTTTTTAAGCACACCATCCCCTCCTTAGGAGGAAGTCCTCACTACAACCCTCAAGAAAACTTTTTCCAAGCACTCCTAAAGGCATAAC
>NW_026024212.1:0-879 GCF_019186545.1 Solanum stenotomum
AATATGCAAATCTATCAATCATATTATTTATTAGTTTATGACTTAACCAAGAGGCTTCAGGTTCGAATTTTCTTAAATATGGAGTCGCCTTTGTTAGCAGGGGCGGCTCAACGTAATTTGAGGCCTAAAACAAAATTTAAATGAGGACTAAAATCTATATAAATATCAAATATAGTTGTTTATTTTTTAAAACTTTTTAAGTGTAAATTATTACTTGATATCTTGTCTTAAAATGATTTTTTTTAATATCGTTTTTAATTATTAATTTTAAGTAATATTTTATCCATTCAACATTGAAAAATATTCTTTTACTGAGGCAATCATTATATAAATTGTTAACATAATACTATAAGTAATAAGTTAACAAACTTTACATAAAGATAAGAATTAGAACCATAAAATCTGATACAAGAAATTGATAACTTGGTATAACCCTACTTTAATATGTTTATGTAAAACTTGAATATTTAAGAAGAAACAAACAAAAGAAAAATTGTAAGTTACTTTGTTGAATTTTTTCGACTATTAATTTATATTTTTGATAGTGTATTACTCTAACTTATCAAAAAAAAATTTAAAAGAAAGTGCAAAAGAATTTTAAAAAGATAAATAATACGAGTGTTAGCGAAGAGAATGTAAACATAAAAAATAATGTTTTCTTAATTTCTTCGATTGGCGTTAAAAATAATAAAATAATATATATTTGTTTAAAATTATACTTTTTAAGCAAAAATAATTATTTCTTAATTAAAAAAATTAACACATAATTTTTTCTTGATGAAAATTTGAGGCCCCCAAAAATTGGGGGGCCTAAGGCATGTGCCTTAAATTTATCAAGCAAGAGCCGGCGCTGTTTGTTAGAGAACACTTTACCCCCAA
>NW_026024213.1:0-330 GCF_019186545.1 Solanum stenotomum
GTCGAATAATTCTTCTCATGCACCTTAATCTGTCTGGAAGCATAAGCTATAACCTTACCTCGCTGTATCAACACACAACCTAGGCTGACCCTGAATGCATCACAATAGATCACATAACCATCTGAACCCTTTAGTAGAGTCAAGACAGGAGCTGTAGTCAACCTAGTTTTCAGTTATGCAAAGCTTTTCTCACAATCATCTGACCACTGGAACTTAACCTTTTTCTGAGTCGACCTAGTCAATCCTTTCACGAACTACCTGTAATAGCCCGCCAGACCTAAGAAACTATATATCTGTAGCAAAGGTAAGTCTGGGCCATTGTTTCACTGC
>NW_026024214.1:0-644 GCF_019186545.1 Solanum stenotomum
GTGGGGTAGTGGGTTGTATTGTGTGGGGTAGTGGGTTGTGGAGGAAAACGTGAGGGAGTGGGAGTGTGGGGAAGTTGAGAGAAAGTGGGAGTATAACTTGATGATTGTTTTATTTTCTTTTCTTATTATTTTTTTTTTAATTTTTGGAAGATAAGTCAAAAGCTTTTGTTCTCCTTTTCCCTTTCTGGTTTTGTACGTATAGTATGTTTTGGATAGGAGTAGGAGTGGGGTAGGTTTGTTAGATTATTTAGGTTATTTTTTATTTTAGTTTTACTCTACTTTTAAAAGAATAATAACTAACTACAAATAATAAATTATAATAACATATAAAATAATTATTTAAAATTGATAAAAATCTAAGAAAAAGTCAACTAGCTATATATAAAAAAAAACAATTAAATAATACTAGCTTATTTATAAAAACTTAATTTCAAATATAGATTTTTGTAATCTTCCATTTCTTTTTAAACAATTGACAATAAAACTTACCTTAAAAAGTGATTCTACTTTGTTGTTTTCAAATCTTTTAAAATAAACTTAATAAAATAAGATAAAAGTCAAAATATTTAATTTATATTTATAAAAATATTTCAGCTCTAAAAATGGTATAAAATTTTAAGCTCGGTCAAAAATACGTGTCTACA
>NW_026024214.1:1101-12216 GCF_019186545.1 Solanum stenotomum
TCCTTGCTATACTACGTCCCATTATTCAGGAGGGTCCTTGCTACACTACGTCCCATTATTCAGGAGGGTCCTTGCTATACTACGTCCCATTATTCAGGAGGGTCCTTGCTACACTACGTCCCATTATTCAGGAGGGTCCTTGCTATACTACGTCCCATTATTCAGGAGGGTCCTTGCTACACTACGTCCCATTATTCAGGAGGGTCCTTGCTATACTACGTCCCATTATTCAGGAGGGTCCTTGCTACACTACGTCCCATTATTCAGGAGGGTCCTTGCTATACTACGTCCCATTATTCAGGAGGGTCCTTGCTACACTACGTCCCATTATTCAGGAGGGTCCTTGCTATACTACGTCCCATTATTCAGGAGGGTCCTTGCTACACTACGTCCCATTATTCAGGAGGGTCCTTGCTATACTACGTCCCATTATTCAGGAGGGTCCTTGCTACACTACGTCCCATTATTCAGGAGGGTCCTTGCTATACTACGTCCCATTATTCAGGAGGGTCCTTGCTACACTACGTCCCATTATTCAGGAGGGTCCTTGCTACACTATGTTCCATAGACTAATAAGACAAACAAACACTTACCCAATATGGACTATAATTCGTGTGCAATGTTGCCATTTAGCTCTTCGTAGACTAAATTGAACATCCAGGTTTTTGGATCTTTGATCTCGAAATAACTTGTGCCCCTACTTCAACAAAGAAAATTTGTGAGTTTAAAAACGTGGTGGTTGGTTTATGGTTCTGCCCTTTGACAAGGATTGCTCCAGTACTCATCGTGGTTTACTTTTTCCAAATGCCTAGTGCTCGTTATTGATTGATTGTATTTCCACTCAAATTTGCTCATTTTGAGGGACTTAAATCCAATTTTTGCCTTTATGTCATAACACTCATTGTTTACCCTTCATCAAATCATGGACTTCTTCTGAATCCAAAACTTGCCGACAGATGATAACTCATTGGCCTAATGCTTTGCATTGAACAAATTTAGAGTTAGTAACAAGTCTTGGAATCCTTTCTTACTTTCTTGACATTAACTCGACTCAATGACATATGAAACAAAGCGATGAAAAGTGAAAGAAAAATATATACTACACGAGAATAACCGAAAATGATTCGATGAAGACTCTCTTTTAGAAAGAGAAAGAAAGAAAAACTTATCTGAGTGTGGTAGCCGACTCTACTGATCATGACATGCAATTTGAATTGATTACCCGATTTGTCCATCCAATCTATTCATCAACCATTATTGATCATCTAATCTTGATGTGGAGTTCCAACTATTTGACGAAGTCATAACTAATTTCAAACTCTTATTCGCCTTATGATGTCCACGAGGGTTTTTGCCACTAAAACTCTTTCACTTTGAAACCTTCAACTCACATTCGCCTCATGGTGCCCGTTAGGGTTTTCACTAATAAAACTCTCTCATTTTATTTCTCTCAACTCACATTCGCCTTATGATGCCCAGTTAGGGTTTTCACCAATAAGACTCTCTCATTTTGTTTCTCTCAACTCGCATTCGCCTTATGATGCCCAGTTAGGGTTTTCACCGATAAGACTCTCTCATGGTTTCATCATTTGTACCCTTAACATACTTACTCTTGACACTTCAAAGGTTGATCCAAAGGTCTTTATCCGACTTTTGTACAAAGTTAGAAAGAAATGATAAGATGAAGTCTCAAATACGACTTTAAATTATGGGATCGACTTTAGCTTTGGGATAGAAAGAATAAAAAATAAAATAAAAAATAAAAATAAAAAATGACCTTTGCCCCAGTTTTTTATAAATATGGAATTTTGGATTTTTTTTTGTTTGGTTAGACCGAACCCAACGACAGGGTTGCCTACGTATCTTGTTGAAACAAGAATCAGGTCAAACGTAGTTCATGTTGATTGATTTTTTTTTTTTTTTTATGGAAGAGCCAAGGAAGCAGAAGAACCAATGAAGTAAATTAACTCTCAACAAGGGTGACAACATATGAATTAATACTTAGACGCAGAACAAGGAATTTCCATTACATCAACCTTTGAAGTGTCAAGTCCAAACATAAGGGTTTCTAATACCAAAAAATCACATCATATATAATATCTCTTTACCGCATCAGCATTGATGACCATTTCTGTCATCTTGCCTTCTATATCTGCTAAGTAAAGAGCACCATTGGATAATACCTTCTTTACAATGAATGGTCCTTTCCAATTCGGAGAAAATTTGCCTTTGACTTCAGCCTGGTGTGGCAGAATACGTCTCAGCACTAATTGACCCTCTTCAAAACGCCTGGGACGCACCTTTTTGTTGTATGCTCGTGCCATTCTTTTCTGGTACAATTGTCCATGGCATACTGATGTCAATCGCTTCTTATCAATCAAACTTAATTGCTCCAAGCGTGTTCTGACCCACTCATCGTCATCAATTCCAGCCTCTACAACAATCCGCAGGGATGGAATCTTAACCTCTGCAGGTATAACTGCCTCAGTCCCATATACCAGCGAATAGGGGGTGGCACCCACTGACGTACGAACTGTAGTGCGATAACCCAACAAAGCAAAAGGCAACTTTTCATGCCATTGTCTAGAACTTTGCACCATTTTACGAAGTATCTTTTTTATATTTTTGTTGGCAGCTTCTACAGCCCCATTTGCTTTTGGGCGATAAGGAGTCGAATTTCGATGTTCAATCTTAAATTGACGGCATACCTCTTGCATTAAGTGACTGTTGAGATTTGCAGCATTATCGGTAACAATTGCCTTTGGAATACCAAATCGACAAATGATGTTGAAATGAATGAAATCCACCACGACCTTCTTGGTCACTGACTTGAAAGTTACTGCTTCCACCCACTTTGTAAAGTAATCAATGGCCACTAGAATGAACCTATGACCATTCGATGCTTTTGGTTCTATTGGTCCAATCACATCCATTCCCCATGCCACGAAAGGCCATGGAGCAGACATCGCATGCAACTCGGAAGGAGGAGAATGTATCAAATCACCGTGTATTTGACATTCATGACATTTACGAACAAACTGTATAGAATCTCGCTCCATGGTGAGCCAATAATAACCTGCTCGAAGTATCTTCTTTGCCAGAACATATCCATTCATATGAGGTCCACAAACTCCTGAGTGTACTTCAATCATGATTGTTGAAGCCTCTTTAGCATTTACACATCTTAGAAGACCCAAATCAGGTGTTTTCTTGTACAATATGCCTCCGCTCAAGAAAAAACCGCTAGCTAGTCGCCGAATAGTCCTTTTTTGATTATTAGTGGCATTAGTAGGACATTCTCCGGACTGAAGATATGTTTTAATATCATGGAACCAAGGTTTACCGTCAAATTCTTCCTCCACCACGTTGCAATAAGCATGCTGATCACGAATTTGTATGTACAAAGGGTCAATATGAGCTTCGTCAGGATGTTGGAGCATCGAAGATAAAGTTGCCAATGCATCAGCAATCTCATTATGAACTCTAGGAATGTGTCTAAACTTTATTGACACAAACCGTTGACAAAGATCTTGTAAACAATGTTGATATGGTATGAGCTTTGGGTCACGAGTCTCCCATTCTCCTTGAATTTGATGGACCAGTAAGTCTGAGTCTCCTAGCACTAGCAACTTTTGGATGCCCATGTCAGCAGCTAACCTCAAGCCCAAGATGCAAGCCTCATACTCTGACATATTATTAGTACAATAGAATCTAAGTTGGGCTGTTATAGGGAAATATTCCCCTGATTCAGACATAAGAACTGCTCCTATCCCAACTCCCTTCTTGTTAGCAGCACCGTCAAAGAACAACTTCCATTCTTGATCCTTACTATGAATAACTTCATCGATACATGATACCTCTTCGTCTGGAAAGTAGGTCTTAAGTGGTTCATATTCATCATCAATAGGGTTCTCTGCCAAATGATCTGCCAAGGCTTGAGCTTTCATTGCGGTCCGCGTCACATAGATAATGTCAAACTCTGTGAGTAATATTTGCCATTTTGCAAGCCTGCCCGTGGGCATGGGCTTTTGAAAAATATATTTTAACGGATCCATACGAGAAATGAGATAAGTAGTATAAGATGAAAGATAGTGCTTCAACTTCTGTGCTACCCAAGTTAGGGCACAACACGTTCTTTCGAGAAGGGTGTACTTCGATTCATAAACGGTAAATTTCTTGCTGATGTAATAAATGACTTGCTCTTTCTTCCCAGTGCCATCATGCTGACCCAATACACATCCAAAAGAATTATCTAGTACTGACATATATAATATCAATGGTCTGCCCGGCTCGGGAGGAACCAACACAGGGGGATTCGATAAGTAATTCTTAATCCTTTCAAAAGCCTCTCGACATTCTTCGGTCCATTCGACTGTGGCATTCTTCTTTAACAACTTAAAAATGGGCTCGCAAGTTGTTGTGAGCTGAGCAATGAATCTGTTGATGTAGTATAACCTTCCTAGAAGGCTCATAACCTCAGTTTTATTCTTCGGAGGTAGCAGTTCCTGAATGACTTTTATTTTTGAAGGATCTAACTCGATACCTCGTCGACTGACTATAAACCCCAAAAGTTTTCCTGATGGTACTCCAAATACACATTTTGTAGGATTAAGCTTGAGATTATACTTGCGAAGCCTTTCGAAGAATCTTCTTAAGTCTTGCACATGATTTGACAGCTTTTTTGATTTAATGATCACATCATCCAGATAAACTTCGATTTCTTTATGCATCATATCATGAAACATGGTTGTCATTGCCCTCATATAAGTTGCACCCGCATTTTTAAATCCAAATGGCATGACTCGATAACAATATGTACCCCATGGTGTGATAAAAGACGTTTTTTCTGCGTCTTCATCATCCATAATAATCTGATGATAACCCGCATAGCAATCCACAAAAGATGCAATCTCATGTTTAGCACAATTGTCCAACAAAATATGGATGTTGGGCAAAGGAAAGTATCTTTTGGACTTACTTTGTTCAAATCACGATAATCAACACACATTCGAACTTTGCCGTCTTTCTTAGGGACAGGTACGATGTTGGCTAACCAAGAAGGATATTGAGCAACTCGAATGACTTTGGCCTCAAGTTGCTTTGTGATTTCCTCTTTAATTATTACACTCATGTCAGTTTTAAGCTTTCTCAACTTTTGCTTTACTGGAGGGAACTTAGGATCAATCGGCAACTTGTGAACCACCATGTCAGTGTTTAATCCAGGCATGTCATCATAAGATGACGCAAAAACATCCTTGTAGTCAAACAGAGCCTGGATTATATCCTCCTTTTGATGTCGAGCATGTACGCTTATCTTAGTCTCTTTAACATTTTCATGATCCCCTAAATTTATCGTCTCAGTTTCACTCATATTTGGGTTTGATTTATTCTCAAAAGATTTGAAATCCCTGCTTACTTCTTCAAATACCTCGTCTTCATCATATTCGATTTCTTGACTTATTATTTCAGGATTAGGTCGAAGATTAGATTGGATTTTAAGATCCGGTGAAAAATTCTGCATGCATGTCATATCACTAGAATCGGCATAGAAAGAACTGTATAGAAGAAAACAAAATAAATATATTAGACTGAAATAAAAACACAATTACATCCTATTGAAAAGGAAAATAGAGAGTTTGAAATAAAACGACGAGACAAAATCCGAATTACAACCATTGAATAAATCGGATGACAAAAAGAAAAACAAGACAGACTACCAAAACTCATTCTTAATGGGGAGAGGAGTGGCCTCCCAATTGTTTAGCTGGACATCAGGACCAATGAATTTCACATCTCTGTCGCTAGTGCCTTCTCCGAGTTCAACCATATCAGCCTCGACAAACAAATCTTGAAAATAATTGATCAATTCTTTGTGAACCTCCAGCACTGGCTTTGGGAGTAGTGACTCAGAAGATTCTGTTGTGCAGGCTTTGTTGAAAGATTTGTATATGGGTGGTATAGGCTTGGTAAGTGCCCATACATCTCTCCTCTGCTTTTTGGCTTTCATTTTGTCCTCGACTCTAGGCTTGTATCCTAAGCCAAAAGTACCAAGACTCTTTCGTGGACTCACCGGATAAGCTCTCCCTTGCAAGAAGATCCCCAAGCCTTTACCTGGTTCAAAACCATGCTTCAGCATTTCATTTACCATCATCACGGATGCCATGGGCAGTTGTGGTTTTGAAATGAGATTCCCCTCGAGGACATGCTCAACAACCACTACCTCAAAAGCTTGATAAACCAATGCCTCATTATCATTATTTGCCTTGATAAAAGGGAGGAAAGAGTCTTTGTAGACTGACAGATCCCCCTCACCATGAACAATCACTTTTGTCGGTCGTATTCAAACTTAATCATTTGATGCAACATAGATGGGACTGCCCCAGCTCTATGCACCCATGGTCTTCCCAACAATAGATTGTAGGATGCATTGATATTCAGCACTTGAAAATTCACGGTGAAATCGACAGGCCCTATTTTTAGTATGAGCTCTATCTCCCCAATAACATCTGTTTTGGTCCCATCAAAAGCCTTGACACATACGTTGTTGGGTCGTACCCTTTCAACATTAACATTCAATTTTTGTAGAGTTGACAAGGGACAAATATTTGCCCCAGACCCTCCGTCAATTAGAACTCGAGTGACATATGAAAGCTCACACTTTACAGTGATATGGAGGCCTTGGTTATGTCCCGTACCTTCCACTGGTAGTTCATCATCTGAAAAGATGATGCGGTTTACCTCAAAGATTCTCCCAGCAATTTTCTCTAACTGACTCACTGTAACTTCATTAGGAACATGCGCTTCATTCAGAATCTTCATTACAGCTTTATGATGTTCATCTGAATGTATTAACAATGACAACAAAGAGATTTGGGCTGGAGTTTTCCTTAACTATTCCACAATGGAGTAGTCTAACAATTTCATCTTTCTTAAGAACTTCTCTGCCTCCCCTTCAATGACTGGACTTTTAACTTGCATTTGGTCATTTTTACTTTTCCTTAATTCAGTCGGGGCATAGAATCTTCCCGAACGAGTCATTCCTCCTATTTCATCTACTTCTTCATTGATTTCTTTCCCCTTGTATGTCACGACGGTAGGCTCATAATTCCAAGGGACAGCCTTGGGATTAGTCATTGGAAGTTGGGACACTGGCCTAATGATCACAGGTGGAATATAGGCTCCTTGCACGATCAAGATAGGCTTGTCTGGCCCTCTTGGAACAACCAATCTTGCCTCTCTCTGACTTGCCCAAACATCTTCAAGTGCTCCTTTTACAGTTAGTATGGGTGCGCTTGATGGGGTCAACTTTTCAAACGTACTTTCCGCCCCTGAAGGCATCATTTTTGTTAAGTCAACGACATTTGCTGAGCTTTCCATGCCAGTTTCAACCTTAAGGATTGGCTTGTATGGGACTGCAACTTCTTCGTGGTCATTCATCATCTCTAACATGTTTGTTTCAGTATGTCTGGGCAGTGGATTTTGATTGATGTTCGGTCCATTTGGGCTTTCAACTATAATTCGACGAGTATCGATCAAATCTTGAATTGCCTTTTTCAAGTACCAGCATCTTTCTATGTTGTGCCCTGGGGCATCAGAACAATATGCGCAGTGTTGGGAATAATCAAGATTTCTCGGAGGAGGATTCGACATCTTTCTTTCAATAGGACTCAAAACATTCAACGTTCTTAATTTTTGAAACAAGCTAGCATATGATTCTCCAATAGGGGTGAACTCATCCTTAGCTCCATTTCCCTTCTTGTATTCTTTTCTAGGACGAAAAGGAATTCTAGTTGTATTTTGGTGAATTTGTGGGGGTGATGGATGATTTTGAGGAAGTGGTGCACGCCATTGCGGATAAGAAGGGGGAACAATTGGTTGTGCGCTAAAAATGGGATATTGAGGATATGGGACAGGATATTGTGGAATTTGGGGAGGAAAGTAGTGTTGTGTATGATTATCTTGGGCATAGGTTCGAGGTGCTGATACAACGGTGGCTACATCTTCCCTTCTTTTCTTCCCTCCAATATTTCCAGAACCATTTTGAAGCGCTTGTGTTGTGGCTTTTAAAGCAGCTTGGCTTACGATCTTCCCAGACTTGATGCCATTTTCCACCATTTCCCCAACCTTGATAACTTCGGCGAATGTCTTCCCGACGGCAGAAAGCAAGTAATGAAAGTAATCAGGTTCTTGGGCTTGGAGAAAAACGTCAATCATCTCTGACTCCTTCATTGGTGGTTTAACCCTAGCAGCTTGCTCCCTCCATCTAACGGCATATTCACGAAAATTTTCTGTGGTCTTTTTCCTCATGTTAGCAAGTGAGGAGCGGTCTGGCACAATATCAATATTATATTGGAATTGTTGCACAAAACATCGAGCCAAATCATCCCACGTATGCCAGTTGGCTATATCCTGATCTATGAACCATTCAGACGCAATTCCCACTAGGCTTTCCCCAAAATAGGCCATGAGCAACTCTTCTTTGCCCTCTGCACCTCTCAATTGATTGCAATATCTCTTCAAATGAGCTATGGGGTCTCCGTGACCATCATATTTCTCAAACTTCGGGGTTTTGAAACCAGTAGGCAAGTGGACGTGGGGAAACATGCACAAATCACTAAATGAGATCCCTTTGTGGCCCCCTAGTCCTTGCATATCTCTAATACTCTGTTCCAAACTCTTCATTTTCTTAGTCATTTCTTCATGCTCCTCATTCTTAACTGTTTTCTCAATTTTGAAGGGGGAACTGTATTGATGAGTCTGGGGATAAGAACTTGGAATTTTAAGGGCCTCTTCAGGTGTGTAGCCATGGTCATGAAGAACTTGGAATGAAGGATCATTGTTGGATTTGGGCACCACTGTTGGATTTGAAGTGCTATTAGTCGGTGCAGTTGGCACAAATAGCGGGTTACTCATCATAGGTGTATTCAAGGGACGCACTGTAGAAGTTTCAGCGACGTTCGATGTGTTAGTGTAGGGGCCAAATCCAGGTGGATAAATTGGATCATTGGTCGATACTTGGATAGGGAATGGCATATTCGCATTCAGGTATTCCCGAATCGAAGATGGAGGAGCTTGCCCATTCATCCAAGCTTTATACATTCCGGCCATTTGTTGTCGCAACATTTTTACCTCTTCCACAGACACCGATTCTTGTGCAACTATTTGGACGTCGTCATTTCCCGACTCTGTTCCCTCCTTGCGCGTCATCTTCCCTTTCCCTTTTGATCTGGTGTAGTATTGATGAGATGCCAGCTCTAATCACAAACCAACCACCTTAAAACTCTCTCTCTTCTTTTTTTTTTCTTTTGTAAAAAAAACAAACATGTTAGGGTTTAGTGTTTTGCAAACGATAATCACACGTTGTATGTTATGCACCTAAATTATTTATGTTTCTAAAATGAGTTTCGGAAGGCTTTTATGTTTCATCCCAGCTTTAGACGACTTGATTATGTCTCTAAGTCTTATATTTTACTTATTTGAATAATTTTGAACGCATTTCGATCGAACCCGTTGAGGGTTGCCTACGTATCATGTTGAACATGAATCAGATCATTACGTAGTTCGTGAAAGATATATATATTTTTTTTAATTTTTTTTTTAGAATAATAAATGTACATGAGTTGACCAAAAGTAAATCATTTTCATTCATTTTCAAATATTCTTAACACAATGATTTGAATAAAACATGAGAATAGAAGTAGCTAAGACTAAGATAGACTCAAAATGATTAACGAAAATATAAATAAATAAAAGCAACAACTAATAATTAAGAAAAGAAAACAGACTCAGAAAGAAACTAAATCCTCAGATCTCAATCATCCCCAAGACCTTTATAAATCCTAGCCAAGGCCTTTGGTAGATGTGAAGCAAGAACACGTGCCTGGCGTCCCAACCTCTCATCATTCTGGTGGAGATAACCAGCATAAACATCATTGAGTGCATCCCTGAGTTGAAGTACTCGATCTCTGGCTTCATTCATATTGTCATAACAATTCTGTAACCAATGTCGAGTAGTATTGACTTCATGCGTCAAATTCTCCCTCTGTTCTTGGAGCTCTTCAATTTGAAGGTGGAGTGCATCTCGCTCGGCTATCCTTTGACCTCTCTCAACCTCACATTCTGCTTGATATACACTAAAACGCCTTGCTATTTCCCTTTCCCGTTCCATAGAAGCCTTAACTTGATTCTGGAGTTTAGACTGTGTGCAGATAAGCTGGACCTTTTCTTTTTTATACTCCTCCTCTTGTTGCTCCATAGCGCCTGTGACAATGCCCAAGTCTTCTTGTAAGGTCAGAATGGTAGAACGGTGTTTTCTAACTCTCACTTCAAATATAGCATCACGTTGGGCCAACTCATCTTTAGCATTCTTCAGGTCATTACTCAGGACATCCAGAGTAGATCTATAGCTTCTTTCAACTTCGAGGCGAGCTTGCTTAATCCTAACCTCAATTTCTGCTTCTCGATCTACAGGTCCTTTCACCGATCCTTCTGGCAATACCTTAGGAGGGGGTTGATCATGAACCCATTCTAAGTATGCTTGGTCCACCTCACCCTTGGTGCGATCCTCCACCCTATCGTGAGGACTTGAGAGCATGCATCCCCCCCAAATCTTGAATATCTCTGATTTCCTTAAAGGAATCTCGGGATGAAACTCATACATGAATTTCCGCATATCTTCATTAGGCGGTAAAAACTGGCGTCAACCAAGTTGTCGCATAACTCTAAGTGGCATGTAATGTTGGACACCTCGAAGGCCCATTAGGACGATGAACGATCGAAAGGTAGACATGTATATCACCTCGGCTGATGGAAACCAATGATAATTCCACACAATCTTGTCAGCAGTCAGATTATTGAGGTATTTCTTCCAAGCCTCAATACCCTTCGAAAAACTATGATCTTTGATTCTTTCCACGTGGCCCCCAATGTAATCATTCCATTCTACTTTGAAGTCCACTACATAAGGGTGATGACGAATGTGCTCAATCATCCATAGTTGTAGTAACATATTGCATCCCTCAAAGTAATCTCATCCATTCTTGCAAATTGTCAAAGCGCGGTAGATGTCTGCTAGAATCATGGGTACGAGGGTGATATTAGGCTTTTTCTCAAAAG
>NW_026024214.1:13168-18642 GCF_019186545.1 Solanum stenotomum
TTAGAATAATAAATGTACATGAGTTGACCAAAAGTAAATCATTTTCATTCATTTTCAAATATTCTTAACACAATGATTTGAATAAAACATGAGAATAGAAGTAGCTAAGACTAAGATAGACTCAAAATGATTAACGAAAATATAAATAAATAAAAGCAACACCTAATAACTAAGAAAAGAAAACAGACTCGGAAAGAAACTAAATCCTCAGATCTCAATCATCCCCAAGACCCTTATAAATCCTAGCCAAGGCCTTTGGTAGATGTGGAGCAAGAACACGTGCCTGGCGGCCCAACCTCTCATCATTTTGGTGGAGATAACCAGCATAAACATCATTGAGTGCATCCCTGAGTTGAAGAACTCGATCTCTGGCTTCATTCATATTGTCATAACAATTCTGTAACCAATTTCGAGTAGTATTGACTTCATGCGTCAAATTCTCCCTCTGTTCTTGGAGCTCTTCAATTTGAAGGTGGAGTGCATCTCGCTCGGCTATCCTTTGACCTCTCTCAACCTCACATTCTGCCTGATATACACTAAAACGCCTTGCTATTTCCCTTTCCCGTTCCATAGAAGCCTTAACTTGATTCTGGAGTTTAGACTGTGTGCATATAAGCTGGACCTTTTCTTTTTTATACTCCTCCTCTTGTTGCTCCATAGCGCCTGTGACAATGCCCAAGTCTTCTTGTAAGGTCAGAATGGTAGAACGATGTTTTCTAACTCTCACTTCAAATATAGCATCACGTTGGGCCAACTTCTCTTTAGCATTCTTCAAGTCATTACTCAGGACATCCAGAGTAGATCTATAGCTTCTTTCAACTTCGAGGCGAGCTTGCTTAATCCTAACCTCAATTTCTGCTTCTCGATCTACAGGTCCTTTCACCGATCCTTCTGGCAATACCTTAGGAGGGGGTTGATCATGAACCCATTCTAAGTATGCTTGGTCCACCTCACCCTTGGTGCGATCCTCCACCCTATCATGGGGACTTGAGAGCATGCATCCCCCCCAAATCTTGAATATCTCTGATTTCCTTAAAGGAATCTCGGGATGAAACTCATACATGAATTCTCGCATATCTTCATTAGGTGGTAAAAACTGGCGTCGACCAAGTTGTCGCATAACTCTAAGTGGCATGTAAGGTTGGACACCTCGAAGGCCCATTAGGACGATGAACGATCGAAAGGTAGACATGCATATCACCTCGGCTGATGGAAACCAATGATAATTCCACACAATCTTGTCAGCAGTCAGATTATTGAGGTATTTCTTCCAAGCCTCAATACCCTTCGGAAAACTATGATCTTTGATTCTTCCCTCGTGGCCCCCAATGTAATCATTCCATTCTACTTTGAAGTCCACTACATAAGGGTGATGACGAATGTGCTCAATCATCCATAGTTGTAGTAACATATTGCATCCCTCAAAGTAATCTCCTCCATTCTTGCAAATTGTCAAAGCGCGGTAGATGTCTGCTAGAATCATGGGTACGAGGGTGATATTAGGCTTTTTCTCAAAAGCTGTAATGACTGCAGCCAAATTTATATTGATCTTTCCTCCCCTTTTCGGAAACACCATGATCCCCAAAAAAGCTACTGTGAAGGCGTCATAACTGTGTGCTTCCCAGGTCAAACGACACCCGTTATTACGAAGTTTCTTCCCATATAACTCGAACCCATCCTTTCGCCCATATCTTTTGTACAAAAATTCTAACGGAACCCATCCGTTATCAAGGCAACCACCTATTTCATTCTCATTTATGTGCAATAACTCCAAAAACCTCCTACCATTGATATGTTTTGGTATCATAGGTTCTCCTTCGTGAAGATTTTTACCCCTTCCTATGAATGCGCCTATCTCCTCTAGTGTGGGAGTGAGTTCAAAGTCAGAAAAGTGGAATATATTTTTTATTGGATCCCAAAAATGAACTAGTGCTTCTATCAAATCCCGTCGCGGCTCAACATACAAAAGGCTTCGCAAAAATCCCAAGCGTTTGAACACCACTCCTTTCCCATGATTCGTCATATTTTCATACCATGCCTTCAAAAGTTTCGGAGCCTTATCTCATATCATGACGCGAGGTGATTGATCCTCCCTTGGCCTCTTATCTCCCTTTCCATATGGATTCATATTTTCCTATATTACGATAATGACAAATTAGGACTTAATAAAACACATTTTTATTTTTATAAAATTAAAAATAAAGTAAAAATTATTGTATACAATAGTAAAAACATCATTGGATACTAAGGAAAACAAACTATCACATTTTATTTTATTTTAAAATAAAAAATAAAAAAAAATAAAAAAAATTCCTATTAAATAATCTGAGTAGAGTTGAAAGGAGAAAAGTATAAATTTCTTTTTTTTCTTTTTTTTTTAAATAATTATTATTACAAGAAGAGTGAAAAAAATAAAAAAAACACATAAGAAAAATAAGCACTCAAACCTTTTTGTTGTAATCTGAACCCCTCTTATTAGATAATCCTGCTAGACTTTTAACAAAAAAAATAGTATAGTTGATTTTATTTTATTTTTTCTTAATTTATCTTTACCCCCTTTAAAAAAAATAAAAAATGATAGTAATAATAACTAAAAATAATAATAATCTTATATTTATGAAAGAAGTACAAATTTTGACAAAGTAAAAGTGTTTAATAAAAGGACACTAAGGCCTTTGTATTTTTAGAATTTTCCTTCTCTTTTTTTTTTAATTAATTCATCCAAAGCCGGTCGACATTTTGTATAGCCTTCCTAATAGTGCAACAAGTAGAACAAAAAAATGTACATGATGGTCTTAAGTGGGGGTACCTGTCCTAGAAGGACTCGACCCTTGTGTCGAGCCCTATTAGTTTACACATATGCATGACGCAGATAAATCGGATCTTATTAGGAATAACCATCGCTGAGACTTATTTTACTAAGTTAGCAACCTAATGGAATGAGTGTCTAGACTGGTCGTAAAACGAGTGGACTACTCGAGTCGAGAAGGGATAGCTTACCGGTAGCAGGGCTTTCCGGCCTCACTATTAGTCCTTCCCATCTTAAGACATGTGTTACTATAGAATCCTTCCCAGGAGCGTTGCCGCATCTCTGGTATCTCATGGCTCGAGAGCGTAATCGCATCTCCAAATAAAGTATCTCAGAAGACTCAGATGGGTTCGCGAGGAGAGACAAATATATAACAATTCACATAATATCAAAGCGATAAACAAGTAGCAAATAACACATTATACTAACAGCACAATATCCAAAAAGAATAATAATAAAAATAAAGATCAAAGCCATACACAAGTCAATATTTTGNTTTATGTTCAGTCAAAAAATATCACATAAATTAAATAGGAGGGAGTTTACTTGACTATTGTCACACCCCTATTTTTCCCAAACGAGGTGTTTGAAAAATAGAGTTTCTCCAATTAAAGTGACATTTTGAAAAGGGATTATTTTATTTCAGAGTCGCCACTTGGAATTGAGTTTTGGTGTTCCAAGTCACCTAATTTTTACCCCTAATCAAAAGGAAGTTGACTCTGATATTTAATGGTCTACGAACTAGAAATCTGGATAAGAAATTCTATTGACCAAGGGGAAGGTGTAAGGCACCCCTCGAGTCCCGTGTTTCTAGCACAGTTGCTTCATTGACTTATATCTTGGTTTGACTTAGTTTTTGGATATAGTACTTATTAGCTATACATTTACATATATATCCCACCCTCTTTGATTTATTGTAACTATCTTATTTAAATTTTTCTAAAATTCGAGAAATTTTAGTATTGTCATTTTAGTGGGAGTAGATATTTGAATTATAATAGGAGGTAAACTTCTATGGGATTTAGGATTAATTTTAGAAAAAAGAAAATGTTAAAGAGGTTAAGACCAATTTCTTGGAAATTTCTTTTATTTTTTATTCTATTTTTTTTCACGTTATTTGTAGTTTTTATTTTTTTATTTTTTTTTATTTTTTTTATTTTTTAACATTCTGTTTCTTCTTCTTCTTACTTTTATTTCATTTCTATTTTATTTTTGTCTAACAAAATGTTTCTCTTCTTTTTTTTTTTATTTAAATAATTTTTGGTTAAGTTTTGTTTTCCCTTTTTTTTTAATTTTATCTATTCTTTAATTTTTACTATTATTACTTTTTATTCACTTTCATCTTTTGTTTCTTCGGTTTCTACCTTTTTTATAATAGATGTTTATTTATTTTTTAAGAGATCACAACTAACAAATAAATAAAAAAAATCATCGATTAAAGCTACCTTATTCATGAAATAGAGATATAACAACTAACACATTAATCATTCCAATCGAACTCATGAAGGAAACAAAATATAAAAAGAACTTGTCCTAAAATTACATCAAATTCCATAAATAAATAAATAGAAAGGTAAGATAAAGTGGATACCGCAAAATCCTAACCGAAGCTCAATTAGAATACCCACAAATTTTATAGGTATGTGTGGTGGTATATGTATGATATTTATATGAAAATAATAATGAGAAAGGAAAGGAATGTGAATGTGTTGGTGAATTTTAAGAGGCTAACGAAATAAAAATGGAAAGTTTTTCTTTTTGTTTTCTTGAGTGTAGTACGTTTTTCCTCTTTTTTTTCCTTTTTTTTTTGTTTTGATCATTCTCTGTCTCTGTATGTATGTTGTTTGCTAATTATTATTTTTTATTTCCTTCTCTCTCTTCTTAAATTTTTATAATTAAGTAATTCTTCTTCTTGTTTTTCATGTTTTCTTTTTATAATGTTTGTTTGACTTTCTATTAAAAGTTTCTGTTACTCTTTTCTTTAAATAAAATTAATAAAAAAAAATTTCGTACGTTTTATTTCCTCTTTTTTTTTTGTTTATATTTTCTCTTTTGACATTCTGTACATTTTTGTTTTAATTTCTTTTTTTTATCTATTTTAATTTAATTCGTTTCTTCCCCTTATCCTAACAAGTTTATTATTTTTTTTTTATTAGAACCCTAAATATCAAGACCACACGCATATTATAGCATAAAACATGATTTAATACTTTTCTACATACGATCAAACAAAGAATTCGTTCAAATTAGTAAGACACAAACATAAAAACTTTGATAATTAATTAAGGAAAAGAGCGAAGAATGGACTCTTAAGCATAAAAAAAATTACTCACATATCATATAGCATGTTCGAATACATTTCAGTACACAACATTAATAATTTTAACAGATTAAACACATACGAAATCTGAACAACTTCAATATATTGAAATTAATTTGCACAATAATGACATAAAATTATGCAAAAAATAAAATACAAATAAATGTTACCTTTTGTGAAAATTAGTTAACGAGAAGAAAGGACAAATAATCAGGAGCCACGAACTTGAAACCGCGAAAAACAGATTACCAGATCTTCAATCACAATATGAGAAAGTACAATGTATGTATTGCTTTTTTTAATGCCTATATCTTTTGTATGCCTTTTTTCTGTGTCCCTTTTTTT
>NW_026024214.1:20429-32278 GCF_019186545.1 Solanum stenotomum
CCCCCCCCCCCCTTTTAAATAAACTACTTGACCCATTTTCAACAATTTTTTAAAATTTTTTATATTTTTTGGTAAATCTCGAAAATGAGTAATTGACTAATAAAAAATAGGAAAAATATAGAAAATTAACGCCAAAAATTCACAAATAAATATAGTAACCTTAAATTCAACAATTTCAACAATTTTTTTAAATTTTTATTTTTTCGATAAATCCCAAAAATGAGTAATTGATTAATAAAAAACATGAAAAATATAACCTAAAAATTCAGCATAAAGTCATTTTCATATTTTTTTTTTATTAATCAATTACTCATTTACATAATTTATCGAAAAAAAATAAAAAATTTAAAAAATTGTTGAAATTGTTGAATTTAAGGTTACTATATTTATTTACGAATTTTTGGCATTAATTTTATATTTTTTTCATATTTTATAAATAAAAAATAAAAAATTGTAAAAACTATCAAAATTGTCAATTTTTTATATCATCTTACTAGATAAGTAAAAAATTTATATCACAAAAAAAACAATACAATACAATAATACACTATCACAAGCCTATTGTAAAAATAAAATACAACATTTATTATCAAACTTTAATATGATTTGTAGTGTACTACTCTTAATAATTATTTCACATAATGCGAGCAATCTCCGTTGAACATCCATTTTTTGAAATAAATGGTTTAAAAGTTGATAAGCGTAAAAATTCAATTATAAATTTGATTGGTGAAAGTAAAAGTTATATTTCTCAATTTCAATGATTAAAAGATTTGTATGTGTAATAATATTACTAATAAATTTGATTGGTGAGAGTAATCTGATTAAAGGTTAGTAAGAAAAATAATACTTATCAACTATAAATTTTGTTTGAAATATGAAACAAATAATTGGTAGACGTAAATTTTTTTATTTTTTTTTAAAAAAATATAAGTTTATGGATCAATTTTTATATTTGAAAAATATATCTAATCATGATATAAAATTTTAAATCAAGTTTTTTTGGAGAATACGGGATAAAACTTAAGATAATATCACATATCCAAATATTGATTTCATTTCATATTTTTAAATCACAAAATAAAATCTCACGACAAGATAGCTACTTAGAATTTTTTTTAAGATAGTGAACCCTTCATTATTAATACTTATATAATTTTAACCATCTACCGTGGATTTGAAACTGATCTATCGGGATTTAAATCTCTATGAGGATAACAGGGATACCAAAGTCAACTTTCCAATCATAACGAACTTCAAATCTCTTTTTTTTTTTGCCAGTTGATCAGCACCAAATATTATAGAACAAGGTCTAACAAAACCAACTCCAGCAGGCATAAACCAACTAGCTACTATGTTAAATTTTATTTGTCAAAGACGATTCTAACATTTTGTTAGATATTATCAAAAAGTTTAGGGATCCTACAAAAACATGTACAGTTTATGTGATTATCGACAAAAGTTTTCCCGCATAATTTCAATACCAGCTATAAAAAGCTCCTTGAAAAAAAATTAAAAATCTTTGCTTGTTGAAACAAAAAATTGTTAAAAAGTGTGAGGATATTTGATCTAACAAAAAACTATTAGAAAGTGTGAGGATACTTGATCTAACAAAAAATTGTTAGAGAGTGTGAGGATACTTGATCTGCTATTCTTCTCATTTACCAACGAAAATTAGTTGGAGCTTAATTATCATCACTTTTTTCATAGCCAATTTATAATTAGATCAATAATTTTCCAGGGCAATCTAATATTTAGGTGATCAAAATCCTAATTATGTGTCACATTCGAGTTTCATTCACCAGTATTAGAAGTGGAAGTCTCCAATAAACATTGCTTCTAGTAATACATGGAGAATGCGAGAAAGATAAAAGTTGTTAACTTTTAAATACTTGGATGTAATCTAAATTCGGAGTATCGTTTAGGGATGATTTTGGTCAAATACAATGTGAGAGTTTTTTTGGCACTCATTTTCTCTGTCTTAATTAAAGAAAGAAGCCCTCAATTTATTTTAGGTCAAGGATTCAAGAGAAGTTACAATACATGCAAATGATTCAAACATAAACATGGCGTACACATTAAGCACCATGGAAACGCCTATTCTCGGAGTGTTCCTCTTCTACCTCAGGAAATAAGCTACTCCTACCATCATGGTGATGCTGATCAGTAAACCGACAAATGGCTAGAAAATAGAGGAAGTTAATCACACATAAGAAAGTCATTAGCCAGCAGTAGTAATCTAGATGACCTCTGTTTATGTTGGTCGCGAGCCAGCTTGTCTTGCCTCCGGCTGAGGTAATACTATCCACCATGCTCACCAAGAGACTATTAATTAAGCTGGCAAGCGCAAGGCCAGAGGTGTAAAGAGCTGCTGCAAAGCTGGACATGGTTTTTGGAAATAGACTGTACATGAACTCAATCAATCCAACCACATTCAAAGCCTCAGCCACCCCATATAGTGCCAATTGTGGTACAAACCACATAGAGGACATGTTTAACACAGCATTCGGGTCATCCTCAAACCCTGCATTGATTGCCTTATTGCGTCGTATGGTTTCTGTTATAGCTGAAAGTGCTGTAGCAACAATGTCGAGAAATAAGCCAATCCCCATTCTGGAAAATGGACTTATCCCAGTCGGCAGTCCAGTATACCTTGACAGGAAAGGCACCAAAGCACGATCGTAAAAAGCAATCCAGATTGTCAAAGAAAGAACAATAATCATGCCGAATGATCCTGCTGGGATTTCAAACTGACGGGTAATGTGTCTATCCACGGTCAGTAGTTGATATATCGAAAGTGGCTGACCGAACGACACAAGAAGCATAATACAGGTGGACCACATGGGAAGAACTCTAAGAAAACACTTCATTATTTCGACTTGTTCCACAAAGCAGAGACTCCATGGATCTGAAGCTTTTCCATCAGGTTTCAACTCCATGTGAGGATCTTCAATTATGCAAGCTCTATTCAAACACCTATAATATACAACGAATGAGTGAATCAAAGTGTAACTTGTTTTCCTTACCTCCATTAGGAAAGACGATTTCTTTATTTGTTTACCTAGAAAAAATATTTTCTGGAAACTTCAAACCAACCAAACGTGGGAAAATTGTACTATACACACCGTTCAAGTATCTATTTTGAACTTTTCATTTCCTTTAATAAAGGTCAAACGAAAATGAGTATGAGATGGGTAAACAAAGACCTTTAAACACACTAATAATTTGCTTAACTAAATGCATTGGACAATTTCATGTAAGTCAGTTAAAAAAATATTGTATGATAGTAAGCACATGAATGGACGTTGAAGATGTCTATGTACCATTGAGGAAAAGATAGAGGCGCATATACCTGAAGTCAATAGATGGTTTCAGTTGCTTTGATTCAGGTGCTTTATAGTAGCAGTCATCACTATAATTCAACTGAACATTGATATGTCTTTTTCTGAAGGCTGCGACTGATACTTGAAACAATCCAGTGAACAAACTCCCTTTAGGTTTTGCTTTGATATAAAGAGGAGATCCAATCAAGTAAACGGAAACAGATAAAACCATGAGCAAAACAGGGACACCAAACCCAACTTGCCAACCAAAATGATCTTGTATATAAACAATTACAGTAATTGCAACAGAGATTGAAATTCCTACACTGGCATAGAACCAGTTGAAATAGGTATCCATAAGTCTTTCGTTATCTGGATTTTCTTTGTTCTCCAATTGGTCGGCACCCAATGCTATGGAACAAGGTCTAACAAAACCAGCACCAATGGAAATAAGCCCAAAAGAAGACAAAATTACAGCAAGTTGGGCTGCTGTTGCTGCGTTACAATCAAGTTGATCCTGACCGCAGGGTAACGGCCTGATTTGTGGAAATATTGCGGTGAGCCAAAGAACAATCATTCCCTGTTGAGATAAAAGGAATAAACAGTAATAAGTCGTATAATCTTGTATATAAGTTGCAGTTGTGCTAATTTCATTTTTGTTTCCATATCCCAATCAGATATTTAATTTGCGATTTTAACAGAAGAGAGGTAAGCTAAACAAGACAAATTGATTAAGTGAACTTACAATTAGACTGGAGATTGTTCCAATAGCAATAGCCCTAAACCTTCCAATGTAAGAATCAGAAATAAAAGCCCCAAAAATAGACAATCCATTTGAAAGTGCTGACCATAAATTCAACAAGACTGAAGCACGAGCAGCATCCATGTTGTAAAATTTTGTTATATAGAGTATCATATTTGGTTGCAAACCAAAACTTGCTACTCTCTCGCATGATTCATTCACTACAAAAAATAAAAATAACTATGTAACACAATGAAACAAGCTAAGTAAGAAGAAAGAGTAAAGAAAACACAAATATACCTATAATGAAAGGAATGGTTTTTACACCACCCTTTGTTGAATTTTGTGAGTGATTCAGTAAAAACTCTTCTTCTTCTGGGCTATTCCCCATTTTCTTTCTTTTCTTTGTTGTTCAAATTCTTGTTTACTCCAACCACTGTGAAAGAAAGAGAGAACTTTGAGACATAAAATGCATAGCAAAAAAAAAGGAGTAGGGGACCAGACCATTGTCAAGAGGTGTGCCAATTGAATGAAGCTAGAATAAGAGAGAGTGATTTATTTATTTACTTTCCAAATCATTAAAAAAAATTGTGTATAAATTATAGGAACCACATATTATAAGTATTAAATAATATCTTATTCCTTCTAATTTTTTATTTACCAAAAATTCCTTAAAAATGATGTTTGCGGGATACATAGCGTTGTGCACGGGATACATTAGGTTTGATACATTTCACATAGCGGGATATATAGCGTTGTGCACGGGATACATTAGGTTTGATACATTCCACATAGCGGGATACATAGTGTTGTGCACGGGATACATGCGGGATATATAGCGTTGTGTACGGGATACATGCGAAATACATATTGTTGTGCACGGGATACATAGCGTTTGATACATTCCACATAGCGGGATGCATATCGTTGTGCACGGGATACATGCAAGATACATAGGTAAAATAAGGGATTTTTGAAATTTTTGAAATAAGTAGGAATAAATGGATATTAAGGTAAGTAAATGAGTGTAGTTAAGTAATTTGTCCAAAAATTAATTTGGTCAGAAAAGAGGGGCTAAAGCCCAAAAGAGATCCATCTCGCAACAAAAAAAAGAGGAGTAAAAGATCCCTTTATATTATACAAATTTTGAATTATATACTAAAATATGTTACTCCCTCTGTCACAATTTATGTGGCACTTTTCGCTTTTTGACAGTCAAACAGTTTAAGTTTGACCGGAAGTTTGCTCGTGGAATCTTCAATTTTTTTGAAATGAAATTTATATATTTGTAAACTACATAAAAAGTACTATAAATCACAATAATTGACAATTCAAAATAATTAAAAGATAAATAAAAAATTTACGGTCAAAGTTAGATTTGTTTGAATCTCAAAATCCAAAAAGTGCCACATAAATTGGAATGGAGGGAGTATATAAATTTCAAATTATACAAAATTAAAAAATTGAGTCGCATAATTATAGCTAAAAGTAGATTTCAAATTGTAATTAAGGCAAATCATAACTTTATTAACTAATTAACTAATATATGATTATACGCGTAATTTTCCCAAAAAGGAGCAAAAGACCTCTTTCTCTTCCAACTCCTCTTAGCTCAGCAACCAGAGAAGAAGAAAAAAAAAGATTTGGAAAGAAGGATCGTAGGATCAATTTTCAAGCATTCGACGTTCACTTAAAAAAGAAAGGTTTGGCATCTACTTGGATTTAAATCACCATTTATCTAACTTCAAGATAGCAGGTATACTTTTTATCAGTGGCGGAGCCACCTTATCATTAGAGGGTTCATTCGAACCCTCTTTGGTGGAAAATTATATTATTTTTACATGGTTAAAATAATTTTTTAGGTATATACAATAGATGTCGAACCCCCTTCAGCTACTTCGTGTGTCTATTTCTTCAGATTTTGAACCCCCTATTGAAAATTCTTGCTCCGCCACTACTTTTTATCTATCTTTTTTACGAGTAGAGAAGATATATAATTTATTAATGGATTTGGGGTATAAGTGTTAGTGTGACATTTTAATATTAATAAAAATATATCATATGTCAGATTATGTATCATGTTATGTCCATTGGTGGACATTATATTTGTGTCTCTTTACTCTTATCAATTGTGGGAAAAAATGATCATTAGTTATTAGTAACTTATGTAACCACCAACTATTCTCATTAGTTGTTAGTAACCACCAACTCTTCATTTCACCCATTATTCTACCTCTTTATTCTTGTATTTACTACTTATTATCTTTCTATTCATTATAAGCAAGAATTCATCACCTATAAATAGTGATGGTTTTACTTTGTGAAAAGATGAAGAGATATACAAAAAAAATATAGAGTGGTAAAGATGAGGAGTACTATATGATGTTTATATTGAGATTAGTGTAGTGAAAGAGAGAGTTGAGACAAAGAAAAATATTTTAAGTCTTCAACTATATTCACAATATAAAAGAGCGTATTTATATGTTGAAGGAAGGTGTTCTTATGTGGAGATTTGGACTTTTCAACTGATCTGGAGTTGCTTGAGTTGTACGACGTTATTGGGCAGTTGTATCTTGGAAGGGTCAAGTCAAGAGTGATACTGCTAAATCGGTGTAGATTATGTCGCAGTGGACTTGAACCTCCTTAAAGTGAGCGAAATATCTACGCCTCAGCCTAAAAAATTATTTATTCATTTTAGTTCATTTTATTTCAAATGTAATTTATTATATTTATGGTATATTACATAATATCTTGAACCATCACATAAAAACTAATTCAAAGCAATTAAAATTTCTTAAGTTCATCACATAGAAAATTCAAATGAAGGTACAAAGAGTGTCTATCCTACCATATCAACCATTGATTGATAAGATGCGTAGCTAGATTGGTGATATTGTAGTAAGGATCTGGTAGTAATAGTGGATATTGAAAGTTGCGGCAAAACTTGGAGTTGTCTAGTTTGCTTGTGTTACTGATCTATAATGCTCATTTGGAATGAAATATTTTATTTTTAAAAAATAAAAAGATAGATATGAAAAAATATTTTAAAAGCAGTTTTGAAGATTGAAAAATTGAGTTAATTTAAAATATGAAAAATATTTCAATAATTTAATTATTTTAAAATAGAAGAACTAGTAAATAATGATGTTTCTTTTTCAAAGGAATTTAAAAAATCGTGTTTCATTGAACTTAAATATTTAAACGACACAAAAAATTAGTTGAGATGATTAAGTGGATTAAAACAATGAATTACTAATTCATTGTACGATTTAAATAATTTAAGTCAAATACAAACATCTTTCAAATTATCCTGCCTCAAAATTATGTACCACCGCTAACATGTTAGTTGGAATTTTAGAGAAAATAAATCGAAACTGGAATATGCTTAAGAACAAAAATGAAATAAAATATCTTTTAAAAAAACCAAAAACGTGTAACATGTGACTTGACATATAATATCAAACAAAACGAATATTCATCAGTCTAACAATAGTTATTCATTATTGACTTGACACATCTCTTAATAAATAATAAATAATAATGATATATTAATAGATTGTCCTTTGACTTTATTAAATTTAATAATTTGAAAAATGTGTTATATAATAAATAATATTTAATACTAAGGATAAAATAGACATAAAATATAAATTATTGCAATTGGGGTAGCATCTATTTGAAGTAGTGGTAAAGGTGGACTGTATGGGACTTGGTCTGTTGTTAGACAGAACATTGCAGAAGCTCAGAGCAATTTAATGCTCCAATTTGTAGACGAGTTATGTTGAAATTAATTATACTTAAATTAATTGTGATAAAATCAATTATTTGATATTTTTTTATTTATTATTTAATTTATTATTCTAAAAATAACATTAAACATATATTGTATAAATTCTTAGAAGAAATTATTTGTTTACAAAATTATTTTTATATTTTTACAAAAGTAATAGTAATTACTAATTTTGATATAATTTATTCGAAAATTAATAATCAAACTTAAGATAAAGTAATACTTCTTCTATTTCATATTATCTAACCTATGTTGACATGATATACTTTATATATAAAAGTTTAATTGGAGATGTATTTTACTAAATTAATCTTATTAATTATGTTTCAAACTATAAATTTGATTATTATATTTTATATTGTTATTTAATAAGCTAAATTCATTGGTGACTACTTAAAATTAACATCATTTTTCACTTAGATATCTAATTAGACTTTGTTCAATTTAACCACCAGTTTTATTTTTTTAAAAAAAGAAGAGAAAACGACGAGTTTTTAAGAGTCGCCACTTAATTTTTAAAGAAAAACTAAGAAAACTATTTTTTCAAAAGATTAAACTAGAAATCAATTGAAAATATTTAAAGGGTTCGGGGTTCATATTAGCATTTCGGGAAGGGTTTGAAAGCACCCGAAATATCCGCTAACACGCGGTTATCCGATAATTAACTATTTGACTAATTTATTTAAAGACAAGAAATAAGCATGTTTGACTTGTTTAGGAAGTCTATAGACTTGAAATCATCTTAAAGGGAAAAGGGGAATATTGTGATATTACCTAAGTAAAATATTTCAAAGTAACTTAAGTAGGAAAATAAGTAAAATTATTAGTCTTTAGAAAATCTCGAAATGACTATCTTTTGGGGAAATTGAATTAGAAAACCTTAAAATTGACTAGCAAATAAACAATTAAACACATACGAAATAAAATAAAGAGAGTGAGTTTTGGGCCCAAATCTGATTTTCTGCCAGCCTGAGCCAGTACTTGGACCTAATTCTGATTTGGGCTTCTTAGCCCAACACCTTGTACCTATCCTAAGCTAACATAAAAAACTAACTTTCTTTTGAGCTTTGGCCCAATCTCCACTTGTCCTATAACTAGCAAATATTACCAAAAATAAATGGGCCTTTGACCCAATTACAATACAATACAAAAACCAAAATTTGAGAGGCTTTGGGTCCAATTCTTTTTTTTTTTTACAGCGTATACAATTGTTATATATCGACTGTATCACGCTGTATATCAGCGCGTTTTCAGCTCTCGGGACCTGTAATTTCTATTTTTCCAGCCCTGTACTTCGGTTTTGATGATCCAAATAAGAATGAAGGCTGACTCGAGAATTTTTTATTTTTGCCCAGAACTCATCAATGCACATGGCAATTGAAAAAGTCCATGATGGGTCATAATAGATGTCACATGCAATATAGGCAAAGATAAAAGATCAGTACGCTATCTAAAACGCGTATAACTCATATGAAATAAAGCATAAAACACAAAACAGTAGGGGTGGTTTCAACAGTGAGCTATTAATTGGGTAATGACCAAAAGGGAATCACATTCTAAAATCAGATTGAGATAAAAATCCATCTCATGGCAGCTGAACATTAAATACAACAATGATTAAACAATTCAACTTAAAGGAAAGTAACTTTTTGAAAGCAAAAATAAACCACCCAAGTAAAAACAAAGACTCTATTTCAGAGAGCTTAAACAAAAAGACCAACTTCACACACATTTGCTAGGCTGCAAACATCTAAATTAATCAAACTTGCTATTCATGACATATGCTCATACAAAATCTCATAATGTATATAACAAACTAAAGTAAGCATGTTTTCAGTAGTAAGGTCCAAACGAATTGAAACATACAATAACACAATGACTCAGAACTTGACGACAACTAGGGGTGTGTATCGGTCGGTTCAGTTCAGTTTTAAGTATTATCGGTTCGGTTTATCGGTTTTTAAATATGCTAAACCGATAACCAAACCAATAAGATATTTGTTATCGATTTTTGGTTTATCGATTTTAGGTCATTAACGGTTCGGTTTTCGGTTTAACTAATAAGAAAATGCTTTCAAAACAAATATATGACTTATTCAATAATTTGACGTGATACACATACATCAAAATAATCATTCCAAACGGGACAACAAGGACCAACTTGTTGTATTTTGGTCATCACAACAAAGACTTGGTCAATTTACGATCACCATAATATATAAAACAAGGTCCCCTTTATGCAATAAAGAGAATTAAATAAAACCAAATCATAGACAAAAGTCAAAACAGTAGCAAATGAGGCCATGCTTATGGTAACTAAATGAAGTTCTTAGGTTATTTTTTTAAAAAAAAACACAATCTGAATTCCTGGCGTTAATCAAATTGTAGATATTTACAATCGTGCAAAAGCTAATATTAGTCAATTATAAACTAACTAAAGTAAATAAGTAATACTAAAAAGTAAAACCTAAAGGTTAAATAACTAAAAGTAGAGAGGAGAGTTAATTGTTAAGTAGTGTTAATTATTGCGTAGGGTTTTTATATTTTTAGCCTAATACACTACTAATTATATTAATATTTTTTGTTTAATATATTATATATATGTATAACTAAAAAATAAAATAGTAAATTATTATATTCTTAATGGGTTATCGGTTAACCCAATAACCCAATATTAAAAACCACTAACGAATCGATAACCCAATAATTTTTTTTGTAAAACCATTAAATAACTGTTAACCCAATAACCTAATAACAATAAATCAATAACACTTTTTTCGGTTTAGTTTATCGGTTGGTTCGGTTTTTGCACACCCCTAACGACAATTGATCATTTCAAAAGGCTCAAATTGACAAGCAAAAATGGTAAGGAATATACACTTGAATAATTCCACTTTCCAACAAAATGCTTGAACAAGTACATGAAAAATGCATAACAACAAACAGAGAATTTTAAGGACTGAAATGCCTAAAACCAATCAACCTGAGACCTTTAACAATCATTAGAGATGAAAACAATAAAAGCATACGAGAGAGCTAGCTCACAGTCGCACTGCCTAACTTATTAAATTTACACAGGCAACCTACATCACAGAGGAAGCTGAAGAGATGTCAAGATTAACAAAGCGAAATACAAAATTGACACTCGGAAGAGTCAAAACATGGATATAAGCAAGGAAGTTCAACAACATTCAAGTGAAACGGATTCGAGATGAGGAGCATTGAAACAAACTCAAATGAAAAAGCAAAGAAACAACCATATTAAATGCAAAACGGCAAAAAATTGAATCAACACTAAAAGTAAGCATTGAGATCACTTGAATCACTTGAAGATAGAAATAGCATCAAGACACATAAAAACTCAAAAACAGCAACACCATAGCTCATAACATCATACTGGAACGGAAAAAATGAAGAGAGTATTGCAAGGGAAAAATTATTACCTTTTTCTAGGCAGCGATTGGGACAAACGAGTTTAATAGTGACTTCACCACTGACTTCAAGTCTCAACAGATTTTGGAGAGTGATGAACGACTAAAGGAATGAAAACCAAGAATCAAAACTATCCCCTTCTCCTGCTTTGAGCGTATTTTGTATATGTTCTCTACTTTGTATCTAAAATCTTATAAGTTGTTCTCTTGTTGTAAGTTTTTTTTTTTTGCCAACTCTTTCCAACTCTCTTTTTCAACCCTAAACTAAAGGGGTAATGGGTTTATATAGAAGATTGAAAATAGGGGCAAACGGATGGAATATAGGATAGAATTTCCAAAATTTGAAATTTGAATTCCAAGGCCGAACATCTGGAAATAGTACCATTCTCAACAGAATGAGAATGATATCTGTTGCGGAAGCCGAATATATAGAGAGTGATGGAATCACAACTGCTATATCTAAAGGTAGCTAATAAATAGTAAATGAGACAACAATAAAAAGAACACCAGAAATTAACGAGGTTCGGCAAACTTTTGTTGACACCCAATTTTGGTCCTCCACA
>NW_026024215.1:0-775 GCF_019186545.1 Solanum stenotomum
AACTGTTTGTCCTCTAGATTATATGGTTATACTTGTTCTAGCCATTTTATTCCTAAAATGATATTTTCATTTCCTTGATATATTTTGAATTTTATCACTATTGGTACTCCTCCAATGATTATTTCCTTTTCTGTTGTTTCTTCGATATACATTAATGCTTTTGGTAGTTCGGGGCATGATTGTTCAATAGTTATTCTTTCATCTTCCGTCATTAATTCTCTTGTAATATAGTTTCCTTCTCGTCCTGTATCTATTAATATTAAATATTTTCGTTGTTCCATTATTCCCATTATGTAGTAATGATGTGGTTTTATATCTTCTTCCATTGATTTTTGTGGGGTTTTATCTATTCTCCTTGAGGTACTCATTTTTGATGATATTTGGGGTATCTCATTGTTTATTCTTTTCGATGTGCTTAGTCTTTCTTTTACTATTTCTAAATCTTCTTCTATATCAATTTCATTATAACTATAATCGTTTTTATCTATAACTGTAACTATTCTTTCAAAGGGATCTTCTATTTTTATTTTATCTATTTTATTTTTTGCTGTTTTTTTATGTTTTGTCGTTAAAACATATAAGTTTTTACATTTAGCTGTAAATATTTTACTTCCCAGGGCTAGTTCTATTCCTGACATTCTCCAATATAATACTAACGATTTATCTATATTTCTGTCATTTATTGCTACTGAGTAGTTAACACTTATTATAAATTTAAATTTTTGGTAGATGAGGTTACCTCTTACGGTACTTATTATACTTTTTTCTATGGGTT
>NW_026024216.1:0-6876 GCF_019186545.1 Solanum stenotomum
ATATAGTGTGGTAATTCTTCCTTTCTCTTCAATCTAGGTATAATTAGATCATTCTTTAAATAAATAACAATTATATTTTCTTAGTTAACTATTTTTAGAATGTAACTTTGTTTGTACTTTTCGAAATACGTTTCAATTCGTAAGACAATTATTTATGATAGGCCAAATTGATGTTCTCCTATTTTTTCAGTTCTCATATATTATTATTACAGTTTATTGGTGTGAATTCTTGAGCTTATAATTTGTTTTTTAAAAAATAAATAAATGATTATATAGGATGAAACATTTCTGTAAAGTTGTTTGTCTGTCTTTATTCAATTTCTTACCTAAGAAAGGAATCTTTATTTTTTTTCATTTTTTCTTTGAGAAAAATCTTTAATCTTTTGAATGAATTATTGGTATTAGAAGTTTTTAATTTATTTAATTATGACAAATAATATTAAATAAAAAATAGTTAAGATAGATTTTTTTTTTAGATATTCCATAAAATTAGTAAGAAGTGAAAAGAGAATTGATTTGGTGTACATAAAAAGATGAAACAAGAAAAGAAAAATGCATAACCCCATTTGAACTGCAACAAATTAAAGGTTTTCAAAATATTTGTTGGATGAATAAGGAGGATAGTAAGATTTTGATGTTTTTGACTCTCTAAATTTGTAGGGCTGTTTTGGATGATTATTTCTATTTCTAAGGTGTTTGGTTTTAAAAAATCAATTGAATTATTGATTTGGTGTTATTCATCAATTCTTTTTTCTATAAGGGAGAATTGAGAAATAATGTTAGAATAAATATAAAAGTAGGGTAGGATTACATGAACAAAAAATTATAAAAATGAAAAACAATAAAGAAAAGGATAAGAAAAAAAAAGGTAGATAATCAATAAAAAAAACCAAAAAAAAAATAATTTAAAACGTAAGTAGCGAGAACATGATCAAATAATTACTCTATGATTTTAATCAAATTCCTACTAGTTATTACTATAAATGGAGTTAATGTTGCTATAAATTACAAAGAGCTTTTAAGCAAGTAGTTATTGACACATGTGAAAGCCACGTTATATAGTGTTTTCTTGAAATTTAATTACTTCTTTAGTAAAGTCATCATGCAATCGAGTAGATATACTAGTTTTCATGCTAGTCTGCGATTGAAATTTTCTTTTTTTCTTCAAAAATTAACATCAGCAACAACAGTTATTGCCTGTGAAAATTTCTTAAAGTGGGAGTAGGATAACAAGTAGGGTGTACATTATTCTATTCAAACAACTTATTCTATTTTTTTGTTTTTGATTTTTCAATAGGCGCCACTCTATGCATTGAGAAATAAGGCACTTGTGTTAGACTTTCAAATTTGACGATTTTCATATTTTTTTAGCAATAATAAGATCATTATTATAAATCTTCTTAAAATAAATAAAAATATAATATTGTTCGTTTCAATCTTTAGTTTAAGCCTACAAGATTCAAAAAGTCTCTTTTACTTTTAAAAAAATAAAATCAAACTTCAAATAGCGTATCAAGTCAAAATTAGACATACAAATTGAAATGAAAGAAGTAATATTTATAGAAAAAGTAAAAAGTTTCATATAGAAACAAAGATACAACTTTACATCTTAAAATGATTTTAAAAATAGTTTACTAGCTTTGTATCTTAAAAATAACAAGAAGAATAGACTTCAAATAAAATAAAACATAATATTAATTATTATTCAGAAGTTTAAGGCCCTCTAATTTATTTTTGATTTTAGGCCATGAAAGTGCTTGAGCCACACCTATTTTCAACTTTTCAATTTCTTTACAAGTTTATTTGATCAAACTCATTGCATCTCTGATAATATGATATTTGCCCTTCTCTTTTTCTTCAAGATTATCCCCTGATTTTCTTGTTTGCTTTAATTTTCTGAATGTAGCACCCATGCATGGAAAGACCTAATTCAAGATGGTAATCACTTACTACATCTATTATCTCTATTCTTTATCCTACCTTAACAATAAAAAGAGAACAAACAACACGAATCTTACTAATTTAAATCTTGATATGTACTTTTTTTGTGTTTTCAAAATTACAGTCTGTATCATATTTAGTTTGCCAAATATATGTATCTGACACATCTAAATACATGTATCTCGGATACATGCGAAGTCGATATATGTATATGAATATGTGTACTTAAAAATGAAATGAAACACCAAAACTAAATTTTAATTAGGAATAAATCATGCGTCTAACGACTTACCATTTTTAAATTTTATTTTTTATTAAAAAATAATATTTTTTCCAGTAATGTATCTGATCAAAATTTCAGTATCATTGTATCTAAACTAAATCTTACAACAATATATATATATGAATTATACTTTTCAGCATGTACCTGGAACTGATAAAATGTATCTGTATGTTATTGAGTATTTACTCATCATTAAAAAATGTTTTTAGATTAGATTTTATATAAAATAAATAAATAAATTAATCTACACATCTACCTATATATAAAAAGTTGATATTGTGTTTAATTAATTTATCTAAATTATGACATAAGCTTGCTTATTGTATAGGGGAACTTTCACATATAGCCACTCAAAAATAACCTAATTACTCTCCATAGCTATAGTTTGATAATTACAATTCGTACCTATATGTTATAGGAAGGAGAGAGGCGAGCGAGACTGGGAGAGAGAGGAGAGAGGAGAGAGGAGAGAGGCGAGCGAGACTGGGAGAGAGAGGAGAGAGGAAAGAGGCGAGCGAGGCTGGGAGAGAGAGGAGAGAGGTGAGAGAGAAGGGGCAAAGAGTGGGAAAAAGGTAATTTGTATATGTATATAGGTTAGATAATTGTATATTATACATATGTATTTGTATATATGGCAAGCGAGATTGGGAGAGGGAGGAGAGAGGCGGGCGAGAGAGGGCAGAGAGGTGAATTGTATATGTATATAGGTTAGATAATTGTATATTATACATATGCATTTGTATATATGTCAAGCGAGATTGGGAGAGGGAGGAGAGAGGCGAGCGAGATTGGGCGAGGGAGGAGAGAGGCGAGCGAGAGAGGGCAGAGAGTGGGAGAGAGATGAATTGTATATGTATATAGGTTAGATAATTGTATATTATACATATGTATTTTGTATATTCTGGCGAATTATACATATACAAACGTGGCTAATTATACAAACTCGAAGTCAGCCCGCGTAATTAATGTATAATGTTAGTCGTGAGTGGTAATTATAGCAAATTATAGCTATGATGAGTAATTAAGTAGTATAAGTTTGCTTAACCGCGTAATTTTCCCTATTGTATATGATATTAAATTAAATGCATCTAAACAACTTCATGATGAAGTACGTATCATAGTCAATGCATCATATATCATATACATGTCCAGTGTGATATAATTCTAAGGATAAGACTACGAATAAATTAAAAAAAGATAAAAATAAAATAGGAGGATAGATACAAGAAAGGAATTAAAGACAACCAATTCAATATAGAAATGAACTTCTTTATGTGAAAGTTCTTTTGCTAGTGCATACCTTTATATCCAAGTCTTCCTTGTATTTGTGATGAAAACTTATTGTTATCCCTGCATACCTTTGATCCTATGAGCGAGAGAGCCCTTGCACACAAGACGCCTGAATCACTATGACCAACTTTCGTCTTTATTCGACAATATGCACATTATTTGACATGTTTATTATATACCACTAAACTCACGAGCAAAATCTTAACTGAGTGAGACCTACTTTCACACATGTCTCTTTACAAGGCATCTTCCCCAAATAAACTACCCACCTCCACCCATCGATATAGGCTGTATGCCAATCCATGGACAATCAGTCTAGTGTTATTGAGCCAGCATTATAACTTCATCATACAATCGACAAAACGAGGGTAAAAATGAATGGGTAATTAATGAAAACACAAAACACATAATGGGCTCAATCAATAAAATATTAAAACTTATAATGGAAAATTGACAGAAACAGAACTTCAGGAATGTAAGTATAACTTCCCTAAGACTTAGTGAACTTGTAATGCAATTTCATTTAATTTCCCAATCAAACTTTTTTTTAGTTATATACACCACAAGCTGCTCAGTATTTCAGAAAATTCAGACCGCCGGAGAAAATGGAAGGAACGACGCCGTTCGACGTACCGAGGATAAAGCTAGGTTCACAAGGTCTAGAAGTTTCCAGGATCGGGTTGGGCTGTATGAGTATGTCCGGTAACTACGGCCCGCCGAAGCCCGAGCCCGAAATGATCAAGCTACTTCATCACGCTATTGATACTGGAGTGACCTTACTCGATACTTCTGATGTCTATACCTTACTCGATACTTCTGATGTCTATGGGCCTCTTACTAATGAAATCCTCATTGGCAAGGTGAAGATCCTTTTTAAAACAAGTTATTGCAAAGTGCTGCATGAATTACTTGTACTTCCTTCTTACTTTGTTGTACCTGTCTGATCCTGTAGTGTTTCAATCTTATATGTTTAGAATTAGTCATCGAAGAGTGAAAAAGATTTCAATAACATATAATCTTTCGTTATTTACCTCTTCCTGCACTAGCTTGTTGAGAGTTGTCGATTTTTCAATGTTTTATCATATGGGTTAGAATTGTTTATGCTTAATATGAATTGAAGTTGTACTTTTTCATCTGATACCATGGCCGGTTCTTCTCTGTACTTGATTTACATAAAACTTGGAGTATCTCAAACTGATAAATCTTCCAGAGAGTCGATCTGTATCCTCGTAGATCTATGCTTTACATTTTCTACCTGAGTTTTATAGATATACGTTCATGTTAAACTACCTGATTTTATGTTGGCTATTAAAGGAATAAGAGAGAAAGTACAAATAGCTACCAAGTTTGGTATACGTTTTGAAGATGGAAATAGGGGCATTTGTGGTGAACCTGCATATGTAAGGGCTTGTTGTGAGGCCAGCTTGAAGAGACTGGATATCGACTGCATTGATCTGTATTATGTTCATCGCATCGATACTCAGTTGCCAATTGAAGTCACGGTTTGACATCTTTGCTCCAAATTTCTATTTTTGTAGTGTACTTCATCACTCTTAAGTTTTAAGAAGTAGTTGCGTTATATGATTTGCGTGTCTAATCAGGTAAATCCTATTTCATTGATCATAGCCTATAGAGTCAATTTTTTCCCAAGTTGTTTTCCAAAAGTACTACTTGTACTTGGTTTGATTGGTATATCAGTCCATGTTTTATGCGACACACCTTGTTAAGTCTATGCTACTCTTCCATTTTTGCTTCTCTTTGTTTTACGATTTTATTGATTTGTCATTCTACGAACTTCTTCAATTTGTGATAAACACTTTCATAACAANGACAGGTCAAGACCATAGACGAAGCCATCACACAGGCCGAGTCTTTAACAGACTTCAAGCATGATCGACATGACAAGGCAAAGGGCAAGGACGCAAGGAGCAGTCATGCCAAAGGTGGGGGAGACCGGGGCCGAGGCAAGGAGCAGCAGACGCACCCCAAGCAGCACGACCCCCACAAGCCGGACAGCAAACGGCTCGTGCGCCAGAACTACACAGAGAAAAAGGCGCAATCCACCAAGGGAGATGGTTGCTACATATGCGGAGGACCACACGGCTACGCCAGGTGCCCGGAGATGAAGAACCTTGGTGCCATCCTACGCGAGCGGAAGGAAAAGGACGCACAAGAGCAAGGGCAAGACGCGGGCACGACGCATTTGGGCATGGTAGGACTATGCGGGGCGATAGCCAAGCAGACCGAGAAGCCAGGAGACTTCAGTACGCAGTATGTAGGCATCTCCATCAATGGACGTGCAGCTCGTGCCATGGTAGACACCGGGGCAGAAGCTAACATCATGACCAAAACGGCGGCAGAGGGGTTAGGGCTGAGCTATGCTCCAAGCAACACCCGCCTCAAGACAGTTAATGCACCACCGACCCCCGTGTGCGGAATAGCCCAAGGAGTGAGCGTCACGTTGGGAAGTTGGCAAGGTAAGACAAATTTCACCGTCGCTCCTTTGGATATTTTTGACATTATTCTTGGGCAAGAATTCTTCCAACAGTGCCACACGATGATTGACCCCCAACTCCAACGACTCATGGTCCTGGAGCGAGAAGGGTCATGCATGGTACCCCTAGTTAAGGTACCAAAGAAGGAAGGACACGCCCTCCTATCGGCCATGCAGATTATGAAAGGCCTAAAGAAAGGGGAGCCGACGTTCCTGGCCACCATTGCAAGTTCGAAGGAAGACAATGGTGATGAGCAAGCCTTGCTGCCAATCGTAGAGAAGGTCCTTGAGGAAAACAAGGACGTGATGCCGGCCGAGCTGCCAAAGACCCTACCTCCGAGGCGCGAGGTAGACCACAAGATAGAGCTGGAGGTTGGAGCTAAGCCACCTGCACATGCCCCTTACCGCATGGCTCCACCTGAGTTAGAGGAGCTAAGGAAACAGCTGAAAGAGCTCCTCGAAGCCGGTCACATTCGTCCGTCTAAAGCACCTTATGGCGCGCCGATATTATTCCAGAAGAAGAAAGATGGATCCTTGCGCTTATGCATTGACTATCGGGCGCTTAATAAGGTAACAATCAAGAACAAATATCCTATTCCGCTTATCGCAGATTTATTTGATAGACTTGGACAGGCAAAGTACTTCACAAAGATGGACCTCCGGAAAGGGTACTACCAAGTACGCATCGCAGAAGGGGACGAGCCGAAGACAACGTGCGTGACCAGATACGGAGCATTCGAGTGGTTGGTGATGCCTTTTGGCCTAACCAACGCACCCGCCACATTCTGCACGCTAATGAACAGGATCTTTCAGCCCTACCTGGATCAGTTCGTGGTAGTATACTTGGACGACATAGTCATCTACAGCA
>NW_026024217.1:0-398 GCF_019186545.1 Solanum stenotomum
AGTACCGCTTATTTTGTTGTTTGGTTGGGAAGTTCGGGATAACTTATCCCGGGATTAATAATTAGTACCGGGATAAGTTATCCCTCTCCTTGGGTGGTATAGTAATCCCGGGATAACTTATCCCGGGATAAAATAGGTAAATGACAAAAATGTCTCTTTCAACCCTTTTGTTATATCACTTTTTACATTAATGAAGGACATTTTTGTAAACAAATAAATTGTTCTTAAAATTTATTATTTTGAATACAACAAACCAAACACTCAATAAAAAATAATCCCAACACAACTTATCCCATCATAACTAATCCCAACATAACTTATCCCAACATAACTTATCCCATCATAATTCATTTTCAAACCAAACGACCCCTTAGTATAAAAGTTGATTTATAAAACTT
>NW_026024218.1:0-338 GCF_019186545.1 Solanum stenotomum
TAGACATTATAACATGTGCTCTTGTGGTCTGTGACAGAATGTTGTAAATATTCTATTACCTAATATAGTCAGCAGTATCATAGAAAAAAAATCTGTAAGAATCATAGGAGAGATCTGTAGGATATTTTCTTACCTTTAGTATAGCTTCTTGCTAGTGTATATATACATGTAATGTTTTTATATATGAAATAGGAAGTTCTGTTCAATTACATGGTATCAAAGCCACTAGGGCTCAAGATCCTGGGTTTGGCAGATTACATCTGCGCTTGCTGTCCCAGCATCGACTTCCGGGTTTGTATTTTTTTTTCCCTTGCTTCTGTGACTGCTTTGGTCAGTTC
>NW_026024219.1:0-1824 GCF_019186545.1 Solanum stenotomum
TCTTCGGCTCCGATTTTCGTGCAAACAAAGAAAAAGAGAATGAATGAGTTAGAACAAAAATCTATCTTTTAATAACAACAAAAATTACAAAATGCGGTAAAACTAGAATTCCCTCAATATCCAACATGTACTTACAGTAAACAATGAGGTCATATAGTTGTTAAACATATATGAGTAATTTAGCATAGTTTAATAGTGACAAATTGATTTTAACTCCAAGAATAAATATTAAATACGACTTAAGTTTTACTGTAACAAATATAATATCACATCTTGGTTACTAAAATAGGGACTAAAAAAAACAAAAACAGCGAACTTGATTATGAGAAATCCAAACGACACGCTGCTTAATAACTTTTGTGAATCAAGTTCTCATAAACTAATCATCAAAACGAAATAAAATCAAGACTTACAAGAGTGGCAAATACATTCAGATTCGACCAGATATACTTTCAGCCAAAACAACAATAAACTCCTAAATGATTTATAATAGACTTTCAAGTAAAAATGTTAACTAAAACTCAACATATTCAAACGGAAAGGTATATATGATGAACTACGAACTTTGAACTATATACAAACATTGGCCACTTTCATACAGAACAACAAGAGACTAACATGGATTCCTAAACTAATACAAACATACTGAACAGAAGGGTAAGATATAACAAGAAAAAGGTACCGAGATTACCGTTTGTGGGGCAGCGAGCTAGGACAACGAGCGGACGAGCAACAACTTCTTCCACACAACCTTAAATTCGACCCGATTCAAACAACCAACCTAGAAATTCGAACCAACTTCGAGTAAAAGAATTTTCTTTCCCTGCCGATTCAAGAACAGTTCAAAAATCCTCAAATGTATAATTTTGTGCCCAGAGACCCACCTCTCTGTATTCACTCTCCTTTTCTAACTCTATCCTTTTTTAAAAAAAAATTCTCCCCCCTCCCAACAGTGAACAAGAGAATATATATAGAAGGAATCATTAGGGTTTCGAGTTCTTGGGGGGAAACGGATAGATTTTTTGAATTCCAAATTCAAATTTTCTTTTAGAGATAAGGTTGAAAGCTTCAACTAGTACCACTTTCCAACGGATCGATGATGGGGACCGTTGATTTGGAGAGCAAGGACGAGGGAGCGAGGAGATTACGACACCTGGAAGATTCTCGAACGGTCTAGGAGGGTCGGGTCGAGCTCGCTGCTGCTGGAGCGATTTTCTGGGTTTTCTCGTTCTGTTTTTGGGAATTATTCGCTGGTTGAAGAAAAAGGTACGCGCAGGTGTCGGTTCTGTTTTGGTAATGTTGTATGCTACTGCTGCCGTATGTATTGTAATGTATAGGTCCATTGTATGGTTATTTGGGATTGAATTGGGCTTCTAAAATGTTGAATTGGGCTTCTAGTGAGTTAAGTTGCATGCTAGAAATTGCAAAATAAAAGGGCCCAAAATGGTTTTGTCCCAAATGGGTTTAGAGAATTTGGCTAATAACTAAATAAAATGAATTAATATAAATTAACTAATGAGCTTCTTAATCTTAACGAAATAAAATAATTAATTCAATTATAAACTAATTATTTCCAAGAATATAAATTATTATATAACTAAACTAATTAACCAAATATTTAAGTACAACTAAAATCTTTTTTTGGGTCGATTTTCGCGTAATCATAAAATATATTAATTATATACACAATTATGAAATATATTCTAAAAATTATAAAAACAATAAAATTAATTAAAAGTAACTTGAAAAATATTTGAACTTTATAAAAACTAATTATTTCAAATCGTTTGAAATATGAGAAGCTCGATGATTAATTTAAATTGT
>NW_026024220.1:0-360 GCF_019186545.1 Solanum stenotomum
GGCTGGACCACGGACTCGAACCGAGTGCTATAGCCAAAGGTCGGGCACGGGTGGGCTGGACCACGGACTCTAACCGGGTACTGTAGCCAAAACCAGATCACAGGTAAGCTGGACCACGGACTCTAACCGGGTACTGTAGCTAAGCCTGGACATAAGTAAGCTAGACCACGTACTCTAACCGGGTACTGTAGCCGAAACCAGATCACAGGTAAGCTGGACCACGGACTCTAACCGGGTACTGTAGCTAAGCCTGGACATAAGTAAGCTGGACCACGGACTCTAACCGGGTACTGTAGCCGATAGAAAAGCAGGGCATTATGGATACAAGGTCCTAAGTTGAGTTACCGTCTAGCTAAGGCT
>NW_026024221.1:0-486 GCF_019186545.1 Solanum stenotomum
CTTAGAACTTGAACTTGAACTTGAAATTGAAATTAGAATTAGAACTTGAAATTAGAACATGAACTTGAAATTAGAATTTGAACTTGAACGTAGAATTAGAACTTGAACTTAGAATTTGAACTTGAACGTAGAAATTAGAACTTGAACTTAGAATTTGAAGTTAAACTTAGAACTTGAACTTAGAACTTGAAATTAGAACTTGAAACTTAGAATTAGAACTTGAACTTGAAATTATAAATTGAACTTGAACTTAGAACTTGAAATTAGAATTTGAACTTGAAATTAGAATTTGAACTTGAACTTGGATTTTGACTTGAACTTAGAACTTGAACTTGAAATTAGAACTTGAACTTGAAATTAGAATTTGAAGTTAAACTTAGAACTTGATGTTGAAATTAGAACTTGAACTTGATGTTGAAATTAGAACTTGAACTTGAACTTAAAACTTGAAATTTGAGTATTGAATTTGTTAGTTAGTGTATTGAA
>NW_026024222.1:0-953 GCF_019186545.1 Solanum stenotomum
TTATACACTTCTGTGTATAAAGCGAGAGTGAGCGAGAGAGAAGAGTGGCGAGCGAGAGTTTGAGGGAGAGAGGCGCTGGCAAACAGTTTGCTACATGGCACAATTAAATCAAAGTGTGATTATACCATTTAATTTGAATTAATAGTTTGCCATTATGTACAATTTTCCCTTTTTTATATATAAAATTTTATTGGATTTTTTTAGTTATTATTATTAAATAAAGGAAGGGAGATTACTGGGTGGAAAATCAAACTCTCTCCAATAAGGTGAAAATTAGATAGTCAATCAATTGAGTTAGTACTATTCCCCTCTTAGAAATAATTATCATTTTAGTACTTGCGATTTATTTTTTATTTATTTCTATAGTAGAATGCGAACATATAGTTTAAATAATAATCATATTGCTTCTTAAAAGATTTTTTTTCTTCATGTGAGGGATACGTGCAACGAGTGTACATTTAAAATAATTTAACTAAAACATTTAAAAAATGAAGCAACATGATTATTATTTATTTACGTACTCTCTTCTCAATGATCTTGTAAGAAGTTTTGGATGTCAAACTTAAGTTATTTTTTTTCCATTAATGATCAAAGGAGACAGTTCAACTAAAAAAAAGTAAAAAACNAAAAAACACTAAATTTAAGTATGGGCCAATTAGAGTACGTGGGCATATTACCAACAGACGTAGTGAAGTGGACGAGGCTACTCTTTTAATTTCTTCATTAGAGATTTTGATTTCGAATCCTAGCCTAGGTATGACTACTAGAGGTTGACTCATTGATTTAGGAGTTAAAAATTTATCTTGATGTTTCATGTTCAAACTCCATACACAATTTGTTGGAATGTACGCGTCCACCAGTGTTCACAGGACCAGGTCCCCGACAGAATAAAAGTGCAGAAAATAAATTGCTCAAAGCAAATCTGGCACAAGAGTTTTACGTGGAAACCTCCT
>NW_026024223.1:0-281 GCF_019186545.1 Solanum stenotomum
TTTCAAGTTCAAGTTCTAAGTACAAGTTTAAATTCTAAGTTCAAGTTCAAGTTCTAAGTTCAAGCTCAAATTTCAAGTTCAAGTTCTAAGTTTAACTTCAAATTCTAAGTTCAAGTTCTAATTCTAATTCTAATTTCAAGTTCAAGTTCAAGTTCAAATTCTAATTTCAAGTTCAAGTTCAAATTCTAAGTTCAAGTTCTAAGTTCTAAGTTCTAATTTCAAGTTCAAGTTCAAGTTCTAATTCTAAGTTCTAATTCTAAGTTCAAGTTCAAGTTCAAGTT
>NW_026024224.1:0-323 GCF_019186545.1 Solanum stenotomum
GTCGGTGGCGGAGTACGAGACTAGGTTCTATGAGCTCTCCTGTTATACCGAGATGATATTACCTACACAGGAGGAGAAGTTAGGTGCTTTGTTTGTGGGTTGAGATTGCAGCTTCGGCTTGAGACCCAGTCCTTTGTTTGTGCGGGTCGATCTTTTTTATGCGTAGTTGACCATGCTAGTACTATGGAGCATCTTCATCGCGAGGCCCAATGGGGCTGCGAGAAGAGGGCTAGGCATGAGGGCAGCTACAGTGACTCCCGCCCCAGGTCTAGAGATTATCATGACAGGGTTGGATGACGGTTTCGACAGGGTCAGTCTAGCAG
>NW_026024225.1:0-323 GCF_019186545.1 Solanum stenotomum
AAAACTCATTCACATCATTCCTTCACATGTAGTTTCACATAAAACTCTATATATATAGCCTCATATGTGTATAATAATACAACAATATAATAACATTCACATAATGCCCTTCATGGCCTCAATTCACAATAATACAACAAATAACCACCTCCACCAAAGGTGGATCAAACCAACCAATAACAATTATATCAATACTAAGAGATTAAGCCATCTTACCATTTTCCAAAGCCATAACCAACATTACTCAATTCCCTACTAATTCAACATTTTTCATAAAATAGGTCAACTTACCCTCTTCCAAAGCCACAATCACCATTCCTCAA
>NW_026024226.1:0-741 GCF_019186545.1 Solanum stenotomum
TTTCATTCACATGTATGTGCTAGAGAGGTCACCATCATTAGGTCTACCGACCCATAGCACATCTACCAAGAAGGGCACCACAAGGATCTACCGATCAAGGTTCATTAAGGATAGCTCATTAAATCCCCCCGGAAGGGTGCCTTAGGCCAACCGATTTTTCATTAAGGGTGCCTTAAGCCTACCGGTCCAAGGTTCATCATTTCACACATGAGAAGGGCTACCACCATTGGGTCTACCGATTTCATGGTTTTACATTTACTTAGGAAAGCTAGACTTATGAAAGGGCACCATTTCTTAGTTTTGCCGATTCAAGTCTTGGCCTAGAATTCCTCTTTTAGCATTTATAGAAAGGGCACCATTTCTTAGTTCTAGCCCACTTCACACGTTCATGCATTCAAGACTTTAAGTAACAAGGAGAGACTCTTTAGTCTATCAACCAAGTCACATCATTATCATCTAAGGATACTTCATAATCCAACATCATTTCGTATATACATCATGAGAAGTCATACTTTAACTCACAATGCTATCCACTTACATAGGATCATCACAAGATCACATAAAACTCATTCACACCATACCTTCACATATAGCTCCACATAAAATTCATTCACATCATACCTTCACATAAAACTCTACATATAGCTTCATATAGGACTTTACATATAGCCTCATATAGGACTTTACATATAGCCTCATTTATATATAATATTATAACAATACAATAACACTCATATAATG
>NW_026024227.1:0-252 GCF_019186545.1 Solanum stenotomum
AGAATGAGTGAACAGAGAAGGAAGGGGGAGAGTGATTTGTCTCTCAAAAATTTGTTATTTTATTATTTTTTTTGTTAAGAGAAGAATGAGTGAACAAAGAAGGAAGAAGGGGAGTGATTTGTATAGACGTCTCTCAAGAAAAAAAAAAATTGTATGTGAATAGAAGAATGGGTGAGTAAATAAGAAAAAAGAAAAGTGATTTATATAGACACTTTCAAGGATTTTTTTTTTTTGTGAATAGAGAAGGAAAAG
>NW_026024228.1:0-376 GCF_019186545.1 Solanum stenotomum
TGTTATTGTGTCATTATAAAGGCAATTATACACACACACTCCATGCATAATTAAGATTAAGAGGTATTTGTGGTGTCAATTGGAGGGCTAGTTCTCATGTGCACCTTTACATACTATTATGCTTGAAATGTACATGATCATGGTTATCCACTTGAAAGGTCGAGGTGTTAATTATTGTGTATATGGTGGTATTAATGCAAGATCCTTCTTTCCTATACCCCTACACATGACTATGTACGTTATGATATGATTATGTACGATATGATATGACTATGTATGATATGTTATGACTATGATAGTATTGTTGTGTTTCATGAAAGGCCATTCTCATGAACACACTATGAATAAAATGTGAAAGGTTTACTCACATGTTGAT
>NW_026024229.1:0-494 GCF_019186545.1 Solanum stenotomum
ATGGGCATACGGCCTGGCAGGCCTTCCCTGATAGCTCCGGTGGCCCCCGCTTCTGCCTCTATCAGGCGGCGATAGCCCCCCCCTCCACACCCACAGCATAGAGGAGCTGCTCCAACATCCGCACTACAACCAAAAAAAATGCTCAGCGATATATGATGCTAAACCGAGACCGCGGTTGATGACCGTAGCAATAGTCAAAGGCACTGGAGGGAAGCCGCTTGAGAGGTGGCTTATGCTGTTGAAAGCCTAGCTCATCCTAGTATGGCATATCTGTATCCCCTGATAATGATCATTCCTATTCGATATCATGAATAGGTATGCCTGTCAACCATTTCTATATGCGAGCTTTGCCAGATCGGACCGCGTTCGTCTTAGAGTACCAGTCAAGCTCATCACTAGGTAACGAACGAGTCGAAACAGATGGTGATCAGAGATGGACAGCTAGTCAAGCTCTAGCTGATGGAGCAGGTAACTACTTTTTGCTCACCCGGTGA
>NW_026024230.1:0-929 GCF_019186545.1 Solanum stenotomum
GGGACGTAATGAAATCCGGGAATATGATTTAGAATGGTTCAGTTAAAAGTCCGGAATTTGGTAATATTGTGATAGACCTTCTAGCTCCATTATTTTACTTCAACTGCCAGTGCATCTGCCGGGCTTATGGGGGTCCGTGCAGGTGGTTTCTTTTATTGTGCATGAGCGTACCCGTCGGGTTTATGGGAGCCCGGCGGAGTTAGTTAGATTGCTTGTCTTTGTTGCCTGTACGCTCGTGTACATAACCCCCCATTTACTACTATTTGCACTTGATGTGCCCCTTTATTCGCATTTCAGTTTACTTTTGCTTATCTTGCTCAGTCGGCCGATGATGCCTACTGGGTACCTGTTGTTTTGGTACTCATGCTACGCTCTGCATCTATTTTGTGATGCAGGTCCGAGCACTAGTAGTCAGCGTTGATTGAGGTTAGAGTAAACTTATCCGGAGACGGGGGTGAGCACACGGTGTTTTGTACTATCTCAGTCTCCATCTGTATATATAGACTTGTCTTTTTCCTTTCGAGACAGTCTAGTCTCTGTTGTCCAGTTTTGAGACTTGTACTCATTTTGTAGTAGCTCTGTACTAGTGACTTCCAGGTTCTGGGAGGGATCTTTATTTGTATATATGTTTTTGGTTTGCTTCCGCCTGTTTATATTGTTATTTGCCCACTCTTGTTTAATTTCTACCCTCAGACCCATTACTTGTTGTTCCGGGTTACGGGTTGGCTTACCTGCTGGTGGGTTATAGTAGGTGCCATCATGACTTGATAAATGGGGTCGTGACACATATATTATAGGATTGACATAGCTTTTCAATGATGCCAAAAGGGGGAAGATAAGAGGTGTGCATTGTTTATAACACATTGACTAACTTGTTTCATGTTAGTATTTCATGCTTCAATGTCTACAGATAAAATTGTTTGAATGCA
>NW_026024231.1:0-277 GCF_019186545.1 Solanum stenotomum
ACTCACAAGGGGTGGAAAATATGTGAAAAATTCAAAAAAAATTGAAAGGGTCAAAATCATTTTGCAAATAAACATAAACGGAGCCACAAGCTCAAACAATCACAACACAGTTTTTAAAAAACACAATTAAAAACAAAAAACCCAAATGTACACCAAAACACAAGTATCTGAAACANCCTCACCCCACCACAAATAAGAGCGTTTGTCCTCAAATGCAAATAATACAGAATCCAAAGGGCAAAGTAAAGTAAGACAGAGAGAGGGTGAAGAAAGGTCC
>NW_026024232.1:0-260 GCF_019186545.1 Solanum stenotomum
CTCAATCGAGAGGCATAGTAAATAGAAATATACGAAAAAGTAGAGCCTGGATCAAATAAAGCCAAGGCGGGCTGCTAGCATAATAACACTGTACCTGTGATCACATCGTCCGAGGTCTCAGCATATGCTCTAGCTGGAGCTGCATAAAAGTGGGCCTGGACTCTAAGTATGTACGCCATCACTGCCTGGCGGGACCGTCTAACTGGTAAGCGGTGAAGTCCGCTCCTCTCAATTCCACTAAACCCAAAGTCTGTAGCCGC
>NW_026024233.1:0-446 GCF_019186545.1 Solanum stenotomum
AGATACTTCAACTAAATGGAAACAAAAGTAATCTATTATGGAGGTTCTAAAAATTCACCTTCACTAAGAAGGTCGGGGATGGAGGTGCTGGTCGAGATGGAGGCGGCGCCGGTCGTGATGGAGGCGCGCGACCTCCTGCTGGCCGCGACGTCCTCTGCTGCTGCGGCGTCCTCTGTTGCTGCGAAGGTGGGTGGCTGCGGTCGGGGAAGGCGGCGTGGCGCCGGTCAGGGATGGGTGGGGATCGGTGCGATGGGGGTGGGTCGGGGTGGATCTGAAGTGGGGGAGTGAAAGTGGACTTAGGTTTTTGAGAGTTAGTGTTTAGGATTAAAACTTATATTGTCATTCTTTTTTAAAGAGAATTCTTTAATTTACCGACCTCGGGTTGTTGATATTTTTTAAAATAATTATCTATATTTATAAATATTTAATAAATATTGGCATCATGA
>NW_026024234.1:0-279 GCF_019186545.1 Solanum stenotomum
CCTATCCAACTTTCAGGCATTAAGATACATTTCAAGCGGGGATGATTATCGTAAGAGATTCCCAACATATCATATGATTCTCGTTCTTGAAAATCCACGCTTTTCCAAACCCAGAAAACAGACGGAATTCTAGGATTCCTCCTGGAGGCAAATACTTTTATGCATAGCTCTTCTGGTTGATCCACATCATCCTCTATTCTCGTAAGATGATACACACTAGCTAACAGCCCGCCAGGCGCTACATCATAGGAACATTGAGAGCGTAGATAGTTGTACCCA
>NW_026024235.1:0-799 GCF_019186545.1 Solanum stenotomum
TTTGAAAATAATATTTATTAATCTATTTTTTCTAATTTATGTAGCAGATGCAGAATTTCAAATATTAACCCTTTTTTATATGTCTCTTTAATATATTAAGTTGTTAATTATTGTATTTTATAGTACAGTTTGAACCTAATTTTTTAATAATATATGTTATTTGCCATGTCCCAATTTATGTGGCATTAATTGATAGATTTGTTGGAGTCGAGAGATTTATTTTGTTAATTAGTGTAATTTATAATTTGTTTGTCGTCAATTTCGTCGACTATTTTTTTTATTAATTATTGTAATTTATTGTTTCTTTTTCGTCAGTTTCAAATAATATATGTTTATCATATAATCCATTTTATGTGGTACCAATAGAATTTAGAGAGTCAATTAAATTTTGTATATAAGTTTTAAATAATTATGCTATTAATTATTGTAATGTATAGTATTACTTATAGTATTTTTAAATATATTTAAATATTATATGTTAGGTTTTTTATCCTAATTTATATGGCATTGATAGAATTTAAAGTGTCAAATAATTGTTAATTATTGTAATAGATAATATGGAGTATTTAAGTCATTTATAGTATAGTATAATTAATATATAATATGTAGTATTTAAGTGTTATATTATGGAATTTGAGAAGTTATTAAAATTTTAATATGATTTTAAAAATATTTTAAATTGTTAGCAGTGTTATATTATGGAATTTGAGAAGTTATTAAAATTTTTATATGATTTTAAAAATATTTTAAATTGTTAGCTATTGTGATTTATAGTACTTTTTTTTTACATAATTTTGAA
>NW_026024236.1:0-1073 GCF_019186545.1 Solanum stenotomum
CTAAAACCATAAGCACTAGTAAACACCCTAAACTTAAAATCCTATGCCTATATTAGGCCTACGTAACCCTAAATCTTAAGAAATCCAAATTCTTAAAAATACCAAAGAAACCCTAAACCCTTCCGGCTAACCTTAAGGCTAAACCCTAAGAAACCCTAAATTTAAGAAATAAAAAAAACCCTAAAAGACTTTTCAAACCCTAAACTTCTAAGAACCCAAAACCCTAAAAACCCTATAAATCCCCTAAGATCTAACAACCCCGTAATCGTTAAAAAAATATAGAAATCCTAAACACATTAAAACCCTGAACCTAAATATTACTCTAATCCTAATAGAACACTTGAAAATCATAAGCCCAAAACCCTAAATCCTAAAAACCCTTAAAAAAACCAAACCCTAAGAAATCATAAACGCTAAATAATTTACGCTAAGAAACTCTAAATCATAGGGCTAAACCATAAACCCCAAACTATATGGAATCCTAAGAAACCCTAAACCCTAAAATCCATTTAAACACCTACAACTATAATACCTGGAAAAAAAAAACCCTTTAAAACAATAAGCCCTAGAAAAAACCCTAAACTTAAAATCCTATGCCCTATATTAGGCCTACGTAACCCTAAATCTTAATAAATCCAATTTCTTAAAAATACCTAAGAAACCATAAAACATTTAAAAACCTTAATCATAAAAATCATAAACATAAAAAAAACCATAAACTATAAAAAACTCTTAACCTAAAATCCGAAGTCCTAAATCCTAAACCAAGAAACTCTAAGAAACACTAAATCTTAAACCCATATAAACCCTAATACCCTAAAACCTATGATCCTAAACCCTAAAAAATCACTATGAAAACCTAAACCCTAAAAATCACAAAGAAAACCTAAACCCTAAAATACCTAAAAAAAAAACATAAAAACCCCTAAACCTACAGAACAATAAATCCCAAACTCTAAACCTTGAACCCTAAACCCTTAAAAAGCATAAGCCCAAAACCCAAACCCTAAGAAAATCTCAAACCCTAAGTCCAAAAAAGCACTAAGAAACCCTAAACCCATAAAAACAACAAA
>NW_026024237.1:0-934 GCF_019186545.1 Solanum stenotomum
AAATTGAAAGGGTGAAGGTTTTTTTTTTTTAAAATGGATAGGAAATTCTATTAAGGTATCATTACGTCATTATTCAATATATTTTTAATATAAATTTCATTTGTTGATGCATTTGTTTAGTACTCCCTCTGTCCCTAATTACTTGTTTACTTTTCTTTTATAGTTGTCTCTAATTACTTGTCCATTTTGACAAATCAAGAAAGAATATTTTTTTACCTATTATACCCTCAATTAAATGACTAATTACTTTGAAAATTGCAGAACTTTTCATCTACTTCATAATTAATAGGGGTAAAATGATAAACTCACTATGTCATTAATTGATTTCTTAATAAATGTGTAAATTTAAAAGTGGACAAGTAATTAGGGACACAGGGAGTATTACAGTCTTATTTGACATTATGAGATATTTCTAAGACATTTAAGGAGAATGGTAGACCGAAATATATATTATATATTAAAGGATGAACTTCATGCAATGGAAGAATTTTTTATTAGCAAATATATTTTAACTTATTTGATAAAAAATATATTCTTCCTCATTTAATAGATGTAAAATTTGTGAAGCTTTATTTTTTTTCACAATCTTCATATTATTAAGACAAATAATAATATTACGATTAAACAACAAAGTAAATATAAAATTAATCAAAAATATTTAATTTAAATGATCGCGCGAAGTGCGGCCAAGTTCTCTAATCTAAAACAAAAATGTAAAATTTAAATGGGTCTACTATAGAATTCCTAGAAATCCAACTTGAAAAATTATGTTAAAAATGGAAAATAAAAAGTGAAATAAATTTAATTGAGAGTTATCCTTCGTCTGTCCCATTTTATGTGAGACTTTTTATTTCTCGAGAATCAAATAGTTTAAGTTTAACCATAAATTTGCGTATGATATCTTCATTTTTAAAATTTTTTTTGGAGAAATTAG
>NW_026024238.1:0-780 GCF_019186545.1 Solanum stenotomum
TAGATATAATAAAAAATACCGACCTCATCAGGTCAGTATCACATTAAATTTTAAGATAAATAAAAAGTAATCATGTTAATTAAATAATATTGACATCGGGAGGTTGGTATTTTATATTAAATTATTTTTTAACTTATATAAAACCGTCATTCGGAGGACGATTTATTTAAAGTTAATTGAAAATATTAATTTATCATACTATTTAATTTTACCGACATCTGAAAGTCGGTATTAAAATTTTTTTTGTTTTTAATTTTACACAAAACCATTTTCCGAAAGAAGATTTAAATAAAATTAAATCAAAATATTTCTCAATTTTGTTTTTTATGTGGAGAAATGGGGAAAATTGCGTCTGCTAGTGCCGATATTTTTAAAAAAGCGACGGACAACGTCTCTATGTCCGTCGCTTTTTAAAAAAAATGTTTGACCAACATTTTGACCAAAAAGCGATAGACTAAGAGACATTGTCCATCGCTTTCTTAAAATATTTGACCAGATATTTTGACCAAGAAGCGACGAACATAAAGATGTTGTCCGTCGCTAATTTAAAAAATAATTAAACAATTAAAATTAATAAAAAGCGAGGGATGGCGTGACTTTTTTTAAATTAATAAATAATTATTTTTAATAAAAAGCGATGGACTGCGTCACTATCTATATAAAATAATTAATTAGCAAAAAAACGCGAGAAAAAGCGACGGACTAAGCGATGTCGTCCGTCACTTTTTAAAAAAAAAATTTAATCAAAAAGTGACGGACTAAGAGACGTTGTCCGTCGCT
>NW_026024239.1:0-1756 GCF_019186545.1 Solanum stenotomum
CGTATACCCTAGTTATTTCTCTTATCTGGATAACAACCAAAGTTGAGTTTAATTATTGACTACTTCTTAAGTTCTTACTATTTGTTTCACACAAGCACAAAATCCCCCATTTTTATTACCTGTTTCTGGAAATAATTTGACTAATCCAATATAATTGTTGTTTAAAAGTAAAGGCTAAACCATTTTCCTCGTGGGATCGATCTCAACCTACAAGTTGGGTTCTTTACTTGATAACGATCGCTTATGCTTCTGAAAGGAGGTGTAATTTGAGTGTATCAGTATGTATACTTGGTCGAAGAGAATACTTTGCCGGTCATAATTGCAGCAGATTTGAATGCGAGGAGGGTAGAGTGCTTGGTGACTTTATTAAAGAGGTTCAAGCGAGCTATTGGGTGGACTATTGCAGACATTATTGGGATTTCCCCCGGTATTTGCTCTCACAAAATCCAACTCGTGCCAGACCATAAGCCCAGTATTGAGAACCAGAGAAGATTAAATCCACCTATGCAAGAGGTAGTTAAAAAGGAGATCATCAAGTGGCTAGATGCAGGAATCATCTATCACATTGCTGATAGTAGTTGCGTATGTCATGTACAGTGTGTGCCTAAAAAGGGAGGTATGACTGTGGTTCCAATTGAAAGAAATGAGCTTGTTCCAATGAGGCCCGTTACTGGATGGAGAGTTTGTATAGATTACCGGAAGTTGAATGCATGGACTGAAAAGGACCACTTCCCATGCCTTTCATGGCCCAGATGTTGGATAGACTTGCAGGAAAGGGTTGGTATTGTTTTCTTGATGGGTATTCGGACGACAATCAAATTTCTATAGCTCTAGAAGACCAAGAGAAGACCACCTTCACTTGGCCATATGAGACTTTTGCTTTCAAATGGATGACATTCGGGTTGTGCAATGCTCCAGCAACCTTCCAGCGGTGTATGATGTCGATATTTTCTGATATGGTGGAGGATACTATTGAAGTGTTCATGGATGATTTTTCAGTGGTAGGTGATTCTTTTGATCGTTGCCTAGATCATCTGGCTGAGGTGCTTAAAAGGTGTGAAGACTGCAACTTGGTGCTGAATTGGGAAAAGTATCATTTCATGGTTAAAGAAGGTATAGTGTTGGGTCATCGAATTTCAGAAAATGGTATTGAGGTTGATAGAGCTAAAGTTGAAGTAGTAGAAAAGCTTCCACCACCTATTTCTGTAAAAGGTGTTAGAAGTTTTCTTGGGCATGTACGTTTTTATAGGAGGTTCATCAAAGATTTTTCCAAAATTGCACATCCGTTATACAAACTGCTCGAGAAGGAGTGTAAATTCTATTTTGATGATGATTGTCTTAGAGCATTTGAAGAGTTGAAAAAGAAGTTGGTCACAACACCAATCATTATTTCACCGGATTGGGGACAACCGTTTGAGGTAATGTGCGATGCGAGTGGATTGGCGCTTGGTGTAGTATTGGGACAAAGGCGAGAGAAAATTCTTCACCCTATTTACTATGCTAGCAAAGCTCTAAATGTGGCACAAAAGAACTATACTGTGCCCGAACAAGAACTTCTTGCGGTGGTTTTCGCATTCGAGAAATTTCGATCCTACTTGCTTAGTACTAAGGTCATAGTGCATACTGACCATTCTGCATTAAGGTATTTGATGGCGAAGAAGGATGCAAAACCGAGGTTGATTAGATGGGTATTGTTGCTGCAAGAGTTTGATTTTGTAGTAAAAGATAGAAAGGTGTCACGACCCAAGCCTAGGGC
>NW_026024240.1:0-331 GCF_019186545.1 Solanum stenotomum
AGATATTGCGATCTTGCTTAGTGACTATTCAGGGTTGTGATACTAGAGTTGACCTTATTCTGCTAGATATGGTTGATTTTGATGTGATTCTGGGCATGGACTGGTTATCTCCCTACCATGCGGTCTTGGATTGCTATGCTAAGACCGTTACTTTAGCCATGCCTGGCATTTCCCCAGTGTTGTGGCAGGGTGCTTATAGTCACACACCGACAGGGATCATCTCTTTTATGCGGGCTAGACGGTTGGTTGCTTCTGGGTGTTTAGCTTATTTGGCTTATGTGCGAGATGTGAGTAGGGAGGCCTCTTCAGTTAACTCAGTTCCTGTGGTTAG
>NW_026024241.1:0-102 GCF_019186545.1 Solanum stenotomum
GGTTTAAGGTTTCGAGTTTAGAGTTGAAAATTTAACTTTTAGGATTAGGGTTTAGGGTTTAGGGTTTAGGGATTATGGTTATGGCTTTAAGGTTTAGGGTTT
>NW_026024241.1:216-364 GCF_019186545.1 Solanum stenotomum
TTATGGTTTAGGGTTAGGGTTCGGGGTTAGGGTTTAGGGTTTAGGGTTTAGGGTTTATGGTTAAGGGTTTAATGTTTAGGGTTTAGGTTTTGGGTTTTAGGGTTTAAGGTTTAAGTTTGAGGGTTTAGGGGTTTAGGGTTTAGGGGTT
>NW_026024242.1:0-613 GCF_019186545.1 Solanum stenotomum
TGTGCGTTTATAATAATCGCCAAAATATAAATAAATCAAAAACTAGGTAGTCACGCAAAAAAGGATGCTACAATTAACTAAACGTTATTCCATTTCTCAATTATTACTCGTAACATCTTATATTAGTTGTCAAGATTATCAAAAATACATATTCCAACTTGTTATTTTATAAAAGTCAAGATTAAATTGATTATTTTTATTCTATTTAACCCTTTAATATTACATGTTCGCGAAATAAGATTAACTTAGTTGTCCTTTTGAAAATGACTATAGTTAATAATATTTTTTAAAAAAATTTCTATCGTATAATGGCAGTAACCTTTATATATATATATATATACATATGGAACGTTTAATTATAAATACGACGACTAATATGAAACAGAATGAATAGTAAATTATAGCACCAAGACGACTTAGAGTTAAGTGGTCAACCGAATAGAAAGTTGGGTGCAAAATTTATTGTTTACAAGCTATCCACCATTAATAATTTATATTACTACATAATACAGTTCATGCCCATGTCCAGAATTCATAATTACATAAGAAAGAAGCGTGTTTTTTAAATGCTTACGTCCAGTGGCAGAGTCAAAAATTTCACAAAGAGTGTTCG
>NW_026024243.1:0-1185 GCF_019186545.1 Solanum stenotomum
AGAAGAATAGAAGTAGAATTAGCCACCGTAGCTGCGCAAGCCAAAAGTGCAGCACTGGACGCAGAGTTAGCGGCTAAAATGGCAAGATATGCTGTCATGAACGAGGATACAGTTGCTATGCGGAAGGAACATGCTGCCTTCAACAATGATATAACCATGAGCCTTCAAAAATTACATGGAAAATACCCTTTCTTCAACCAAGAGGCCACCAACAGTGGCCTGGAGGCACTGGACCTGAATCTGTTGAAGAGGAACTTGAGGAGGAAATTGTCTATAGACCTCCTGTCAAGGGACGGTGGAAAGAAGAGAATGAGGAAACCGCCCCCGAAACATATGAGTTTACCCCCCGTGGCTAATACAGCAGTCAGAGAAAGAAGCTTCAGTGAAGGCACCATTTATCTCTTAGGAGCTTTATTATCTGTTTTTCACTTTCCTTGTAATCACCAGAAATGAATGGATGAAAATGAAAATTCCCTTTGTATTCGAACTACGTAGGGCCTGAATTCTCCTTCGGAGATACGTAGGCAGCCTTTCACGGCCCGGCCCCTATCTTTAGCAAATTTTCTTTTCCCCATCTTTCATTCTGCAAGGAAATATTGAGTTCAAATTAACAAAAGCTAGAAGACGCAGCAAGAAGACCTTAGCTCAACGCAATTTAGCCTTTCTGAGTCATTAGCCTCGATATAAAAACAAGCAAATTCCTGCTTGTTTAAAAATCAGTCTCCATTATTCGTGGGTTAACATGTTCTCAGACAAAGCAACTTTTATGTGTTTACCTGCTTTCTATGTGATATCTTGCATCATTCATCCAGAACTAATACTGACAGATTTGTCTTTGAGTTGTTCTTTTCTACAGGTAGTTAGAATTGATCTGTGTTGATACGCTGGCTGAACACCCTTATTTTACCAGATCAAAAGGGCCTACAGATTTCTTTCCCAGTCAAAGTTCACAAAAGGGAAAAACAACAATGGGTGATAACAACGAAGAAACCAGCCTTACTGATGTCGTGGTGGCCCAGCCCGCCCTTGCTGATCAGAATGAACTGATCCTGCAGTTGATGCAACAAATTACTGAGATGAGAGTCGAGATGCAGAGAAAACATGATTTGCCTCCTCCGATTTTTGCTGTCAACACTCAACCAGATGGAAGGCCTCCGGTTCAAATTCCCCCTCCTAGCGTGGAAC
>NW_026024244.1:0-288 GCF_019186545.1 Solanum stenotomum
TATTTTAATAGTGATTTCACCTAGTGGTCGTGGTTTCATTTAATGGGTTTGTAGTTGCAAATACAAAGAAACCAAGACCGCTAGACTGATGGCCTAAGGAGTGGGTCAACATGAGGTTTAACCAGAGAGGGTGAGCTCTAGTCCCATATCCTAACACTCAAGTCGAGAGAGTGAGTAGGGTAAGGCATAGGCTGACCTTCATGTGGCAAATGGGTGTCCGAGGGGAATGCATCTGAAATGGGGTAAGTTGCCTGAGAGGAAACTTATTTCCTTCTAAAGCTTAGCCTA
>NW_026024245.1:0-344 GCF_019186545.1 Solanum stenotomum
TTTGACGCGCGTAAGAATCAGTAAAAGGGGTTTTTGGGAAAATCGGCACGCGCAAACCACCTTAATGAACTTTGGCTGCGTAGATCTCGAAAAAATACGCGGATTCAAAAAAAAAATCGCCTGAAACAGACACCCGAGGCCCGAGTTATGGCCGTTTGAAGTTTCCTAAATTCAAAGCCACCTTCCACCTTTAAGATGCTGAATTTCAAATGGCCGTAACTTTCGGCTCGAACGTCCGTTTGACGCAATCTTTTTTTTGAAACCTTGTATTTTTTCGAGACCTATATGTAGAACCCATCGCTTTTGTCTGAATTTACTTTTATTTTTTTCGTCATATTTCGACG